>NC_134571.1:120931671-121231671 GCF_050947875.1 Dermacentor variabilis
ACAAATTTTTGCAATTGCCCCCCCCCCCCCACCCCATTAATAGCCGAGATATAAATATTTGAGTGCCGCGAACCCATTATTTCAGCAGGCAGAAATCACTGCCAAGCAAGGCGCTCTCTCCATTCGCCCCGTCTAGCCTGCGCAAGCGAAATTCCTTCCCTGTGTTCTCCTATACGGGACCTCGATTATCGCGTGACGCATACGTCACAGGCTCCGCCTTCATTTTTTTTTTTCGCCTCGCCTTCTTTTTTTTTTTTTCCGGCGCTACGCGTTTCCGCTGACGGCGTCGCGCGCGAGCTGTTGTCTCGTTCGCGCAGCGCACGATTTGGCGCTCTGTGCACAAGGAAATATCATTAGCGGTATAATACAGTGCTACACGAATACTGAGGGACAACAAGCGGATCGCAGAGCATGAACACGCGCTTGCACACGTTAGAACATGGCATAGTGGGAGACTTAAAAGGGCATTCTGTCTGCGGGTAGAAACGCCATGTAATAGCAGATACAATAATTCACTAAAAAATAGGATAACTAGCTGGCTACATAAATGGTTGATGTTCTGCTGGCCGTAGTTGTGTTGCTGTTACAGGCGGGTATTAGCCATGCGTAGCTTCATCATCTGCATGCCACCTGTACAAGAGTTTACAGTCACCTAAACAAGCGAGAAAGAAATGCGAAACTTTTCTTTTACATTACGCGCAGTTCTCATGCAGGGAACACTGTTCGTTGCCCTACAGGCTGTGAAAAAAACTTTTTCTCGTCGTTTTACCAGTAAACATTTACCTCCGTGCAGTGAATGTTCGTCAGTACTAGATGTAGTGCTGTGTGTGCACTTCGTCATTACAGTCTTTTCAGAGGCTTTGCAAAGGCTTCTCTGCAGGGGTTTTACAACGCCCGTGGGAAGCTTGAAAGCACACGCTTAGGAAAATGGTTCTTATGCCCTTCTTATGTACCCTGTCTACGAAAAATGCACTGAAGAGTCTGAGATCGTTTTTCGAAGCGAGGGCAGTGTCAGAGAAAGTTATGTCTCTTCACATCCGCACTGAGTGCATGGGAGTGATACGGCCATTTTTATGTGATAACTCCATGAATTATTTCAATTTATGAAATCCTCTAGAAGCCTGCCCAGAAAGTCATGCGCCAAGAAAGCCATGCGAACTCTTTTACAGTGTAAGAAGACAGAAACGAGAGTGGGACCATATACGCGATTTGCCTAGTGCGTGCGAATAATCTGAGCTACTGTCCGCTCTCTTTATCTCTCGCTGTGACATAAAGGCAGCAAGTAGGGATAAGGTGCCTCACAAAAACTGGTCAACGTTTCGATAGGAGGACCTATCTTCGTATATGGCTGCCTTGCCGTTCTCGGCAAGTTAGTTTTAACGGGTAAATAGAGTGACGTACAAACTGGGATACATCCCTATCCTATAGCGCAAGAATGACACTAGGAGGAAGCAGGAACACGGGATGAGCGCTAACTTTCAAGAATTGATTTATGGCAGCTGATGAGCACATATGCACTCACTGGGACGCCACTGCAATAGACACACGGAAGAGAAGGAGGAAGTCCGGCCTCAGTGACGTCCTCCTTCCCTTCAGTGTGTCTGTTGCAGTGGCGAGCCAGTGAGCATATACATGCTCACCAGCTGTAATAAATCAATTGTTGAAAGTTAACGCTCGTCCCGTGTTCCTGCTTCGAAACTTGTATCATTCTTGCGCTATGTATCCCAGTTTGTATGTATCCCTCCAACACGCCCAAACTTCTTCCCTGCTAATAGAGTGACTTCACGTGCGGTCGTTGCCCTGCCGGCTGGCTCTCAGTCACCTTCCTAACGTGCAGAGGGGCAAAATTTACTTAGTTCCGTTAAACAGCCGGTTTTTCCTTCCTATATTCACTAGTGCCTACGTAACATTACAAGCGTCTTGAAATTTTCTTTTTACCTTTATTCCGGATTCCTTAAGAGTTGTGTGGATACATTTAAACCTGGGCTACTTGTAGCGAACATTTACGGTGAAGTTTGTGCATAATAAATGGACGCTGCAGCATGGTGGCTGTTGTTCGCTGGCTTGGGTTTATGGAGAGAAAGAAAGAACAAGCGGACGCCACCGCGTGGTCGCCGCCAAGCGGTCACTGAGGCCAGACTCAACTAGCGTGTTCTCTTTTCTGTTTGTTTCTTTTTTAACAAAGAACAATATAAAAGTGTTTTCGTGCTCACATTTTGTCAGGTGTAAGTAGGGAAGAAAAGCTTCCGTACATGCGTTTACAAACAATTTCTGCTCTTTTTGTGCGCTCTACCGGAAATCAGAGTGAGATTGCTTCTCGCAACGTCCGGCAAGCGCGCCTAGCGCATTTTCGCACCATGCGGTCCGATCTCTTTGATTTAGTTAAGGCATCTGATTAGTGAGGTTCATGTAGGCTACCCCTCACGGTTGATAAAGCAAGTAGGTTCTGCCAACGACCATGTCAGGCATCGCCGTCTGAGGAAGCGCCAGGTACAGGGCCTTCGAAATGAGCAAGAAACGCCGTGAACGCGCGGGTCACGCACGCTGAGTCTCTAACACTACACGTGTTAATAAAGACACCTATTTGTGATTACGTTCATTCTTCCTGCAGCCATAATCACCTTCAGTGATCGCCTAGTGGAATACAGAGATCGAATAGATGGATGGATACAACTTTATTGAACGTCCGCCAAGGTTTAACGCGACTTGGGCTTGGGTCTCCCACAATAGAACGTCAAACACCCGCCTCAGCATCGTCTCATGGACTTGCTGGACTGCCCACGTCTGGATTCCGACGCCTGAACTGCGCACAGTGGTGCCCTATTTCGACGACAGGGTCTCCGGCGTAACTGCCACCCTTCCTATATTTACATTGCACTCCCACAACATGTGTTCGAATGTTGCTGGCCCTTCCTGGCACAATTTGCACATGTCGTCCTGATGCTTGTCTTGGCAGATATGTTTCAGATGGAATGGGTTAGTAGAGGAGTTCGTCTGCAGCTGTTTCCAGGCGACGGCCTGCCTTCTGTTCATTTTGGGGCTCGGCGGTGGGTATATCATTCAGGTCAGTAATCAGGGGACACGGGTACTGACGCACTTCAAGGCAAATATAGAAGAAAAACGAAAGATACAATAAAACAGGAAAACCAGGAGCCAGAAGAAACGCTCAACGAAAGGTTACGTGGCAAAAAAAATGATGGCGATAATGATAAAATTCTTCCGCCATTTCAAGTCTGTGGAGTGCCACTTCTCAGACGATGCAATCGGCCTCCGGTATAAGACACCTTCCGCCTGACACATTTTGCGCTGTTTATATATCTGATCACTGTGAAACAAAAGCAGCCTCAGAATCAGATCAAAGGAGACTCGCGATTAAAGCTCGGGCTAAAATTTCTGAGGTCCTGACAGAATGTGCGCACTCTACATTGACTGATATAAAGCTGCGTTCGCCGTCTCAACGCAGTGCTCCCTGCTTATCCTTTCGTGCACGCGCGGTCTACGAAAGGCGAATCCTACTACATGATCTCGTGGAAGTGGTCGACATCGAGAGAGTCCTCGAAATGGGTTGTAGTGCGCTAAATAGTGTACCGGAGGAGTGATGCAGATGGATGAAAGTGTGTCACAAGCTCAGTTTTCAGGCTTTCCCCGTTCCTCCGAAGGCTTCTTTGACCTGCTTTTCTGTGTGTTCTTTTTTTAGTTTTTCTATTCCCGCAATGACCCCCTGCCGGTAGGAGAGCTTCAGTCGTCTCCTAAACGACGCAAGAAATTAGATACTTTTACTGCAGCCAACCTCATGCTGTACTGTACTGATTTTTTTTTCTCTAACAGACACACCCGGTATAGTATACACTTGTAAAAGATCTACTAAAGAGAGTGCAACTACCTGATGAGCAGTAGTTTTCTGTTTTTCGCTAACTTCATTTCAATGTATTAGTAGCGTGAGAGATTAGTAATATAAATATTGATGTTCAGTTTGTGCACACAACTACCCGGTCACTGAACTTCGCAGCCACGCCCTCAAGTGCAGACTGGTACTGGGAAAGCCGGCTCTCGTAGACCGCGCAGATTAGGAGATTTAGACTGGGGTTCAGTGCCGATGTTTATTGCGCGATGCGCACTATGGGCCTACAGACTTTGCACGGGGCCCGCCTTAGTTGGTACACAGTGGTCTAAACAGAAGGTACGTGCACGCAGGCTGAAGGCAAGGCCGAATTCTTCGGGCCGTCGAGCCAGCAGTCGAGTCATATAGTCCGTGGTCAATAGCCGTCGCTGCCGCTAATGTTACCTGCACAGGTTAGCGCCTGTCGTGCTGCTGTGAATGCATTGATAGAGACACTTTTGTTCTGCGAACGATGTAACGACAGTCCGAAAGCGTACTATGACGAGACCATCTTGGCCACGAAAGCTGCGACTCGTGCCGCATGTGGCATTCGATTTGTAACGAGGTCTTGTCTACAGAAGCAACATAATAACGACTTCCACACTCGTCATCGTCTCGAGCAAAGCAGGCGTCGCGGTGCTTTGCTCGAGACAGTTCAATCTGAGATCTGTATGTTTAATGCGAAAGTATCAACTAGCACATTCATCGAAAACATCGTCGTCTGTAGCCGTGAAACGGCACCCAAATTCCCATTAGCCCCGTCTACAACTCATGTGCGCGCCTCGACGTAGCAGAATGGGCGAGAGAGAATACCTGCTGCCGCGCTGGCGCGCCAGGGGCTGCGTGAAGGGAAAGGGCAGTGCCGTGACGCCACGTGACCCGTGCTCTCAGAAGCCCATGTTATCCGGGCGTTCCTTCCCCGCGCAGCCTCTTGCCTGCGTTATAAGTTCACCTCGGTAATCGGTAAAAATAAATTAATGCGTAAAAAACTGAATAAACTCGAAATGAAAAAGAAATGAGAACGGCGATGCTGAACTCCGGCGAAAGAACGTCACAGTAGCTTACCCTACGACCTCAGCCCATTGCCAAGTTGGTACAATGTCACCAGAGTCCTTCCATATTTTCTGGATGTGAAACTCCGCCTCCACGCTATGCACACACAAAACAGTTGCCCCCTTTGGGATATATATTTGCCACACAACAATAATTGCCATCTGTCTTTCCCGCATTTCTTTTGTCTAACGCTGCCAGCGTGGTACTGCCAGCGTGGTCCCAGGAACTCACGGCACCAACGATGATGGCGTCGACAGTCGCTCGTTGATACCGCTCTGCGAGGTGTTGATGCACGGACTTGTACTTGAAGATCTTAGAGTCGCGGGCTTCGGAGAACGCGTGGTGGCAGTGCTGTCAAAATGTCACGCGTGTCTAGTTTCCTCCGGCTCCTCGGGGCGGCAGTCCCATCGTCCCGGCGAATGGCGATAAATGTGTGCGCGTACCTTTGGTCACGATGACCACCGATCAAGACAATAAATGAGTTCGTAGTTTTGTTCGAAAAAATCCGTACCACATCTGTGTCGTGCGCCAAACAGGTTCTCTTGTCATCCACCCTCACAAAGTGGAATGGCTTACGATTTTTACAGCGAAGCCATATATTGGGCGTCCAAGCAACCGTTAACCAGAGTTTAAAAATATGCACATGCCACGTAGCTGGAAAGCTCAAGGCTAATGTTGTTTGCCGTCCATTGGAGATACTAAAGCTATCCTGTTTTCCCTCCGCGTAATTAGATAATTAGTCATAATGATTTATTAAACTGCTCAAATATTTTAATTAGGTAATAAGTGTCAAATAGAAAATTGCAGAGCGATATTAAAACTACCGATACAGCTTTCTGTTCCTCAATCCGTGCGACATAATAGTATTTTTCCGAGCGTGAAAGAAGCCCGCGATGTGCCTCGTGCAGCCAGTCGCGCGGCAATTTTGTATGCATTTGCGGGCTTCTTGCACAATCGGGAAAACACTATTATATAGCGCGCATTGACGAACAGAAAGCTGCATCGGGAGTTTTTCATGCTGCTCTACAATTTTTTCACTGACGTTTTTCATACAATTGAAATATAAGGAAGCTGAACAATTAATTATGAATAATTATCTAATTAGGCGGAACGAAAAATATTATTTGAGTATCCCCAAGCGGCGGTTATCAACATTACCTTTGTTCTGTCCAGCTACGTGGAATTTGCATGTTTTTTTAAACTTAGGTCAAATTTATCTAGGACACCCTATACAGCTACCCTCCGGCGGTGGTCAATGTCCGTAGGTCTTCGCGTCGTATGGACACGAAAACACTTTCATTCCAGTTTCTCGGGAACGTTCTCTAACTCTCAATCTAATGTAGGTATTTCAATAAGACCATACTGAAATTGGCGCTAAGACGGTTCTATCATTACGCCGAGGCTCATTTACTTGTCATTGTTAGTTCACAGTGAAGTTGTAAACCTTACAGAATTCCCATCTGCTGTCAATAGATTGCCGTCTACGGAGGGAGCATGGTTACAGAAAACGGCGGTAACTGTTGCATTGTCGAAAATGTCCCGAAATAAATTATTTTACAATTAGCCGCTAAGACGACTCTAATAGTGCCACACACACTTCAACATACTTTCATCTACTTTTCTTAATTACGAAGTTCACAGCGAAATTGAAAATATTGCGGGATTCCAATCTGCCATGCCGCCGTAGTTGCTCACGTCACTACTTCATGAAAGAATAAGTCACTCCCCAGTGAAACGATGCATTCATTCTCTCATAATAATAATAATAATAATAATAATAATAATAATAATAATAATAATAATAATAATAATAATAATAATAATAATAATAATAATAATAATAATAATAATAATAATAATAATAATAATTACATATATGCGTCGATTGAGTTAAAACACAGCACTGCTTCGCTGCTCGTCTTTCTTAATGCAGTGGACGGGATGAATAATTTTTTTAACAGCCATATCAGTAGCCATCTTTCAGTATCGTTGATCCCTTCATCTTCCTTGTTATCGACCATGTCGCGCATACGTGTTCTGCTAGTTATTGTTCTCGCTTCAATCAAAACAATCACGTCTGAATGCTACCCGTTTTGGTCATCTAAGACCAGCACGGTATGCGTAGTCAGTTGACGACTTATTCTCGAATAGTTCGGCGTCCGTCCGTCCATCCGTCCATCCATCCATCCATCCATCCATCCATCCATCCATCCATCCATCCATCCATCCATCCATCCATCCATCCATTTTCTCTCCTACTTTAGTCACTGCGTAGTCCATGGCTGCATGGGTAGAGGATCAGGCTGTTGTGTTGAGTGAACAGCACTCGAAAGAAAGTTTCGAACAAACATGGATCGCTGAGTACGTGGCAACGTGTGTATAAGTGCCGCTCTTCAATGAACCTGTTTAACGCAGACATAGGTAACCGTAGGCCGGGGACTGAGTTGGTATTTCTCTTCACAGAGACATTTAGACGCAGACTTGGAGCACTCGATATGTGCCAATCGATCAGTGCAGGTTATCAACGAACCTCTTTGATACCGACTTAGGTCAATGGGCGTATGTTATCTGGTCTGTGCCGCTCTTCAATGAACGTCATTGATGCCAACGTCGGTAAGTGGATATGCGTTACTGGGAAAGCGCCACTCTGCAATGCGATGACAAAAAGATCCCAAAAGTTTATCTGATGCCGGGCGGAATCAAGCCCACGTCTCGCGCTTTCCTGTAGTGCAGCAATGCAACATTTCAGCAGGATACGCCACAAATGCACTCTATACGTACCGATTTTTAAGGAACGTATCCCACTCCAATGTTTTAAGGAGCTTCGCCATGAATTAGTTGGGTATGTGTCGCTCGTCAAGGAACCATCTTCCCTATGAAATTTATATTTTCGTGTTTTTTCGCACTGTTCCTTATTTTTATCATATGCTCTGTAAAGTCACCGTAACCAATGCTTGATCTGTATCTCGTTCTTCTTTTTTCATTTTATTTATGTATGGGAGTCCCCCTGACGGTTTATAACTTTGAGGCTCCGTGTGTAGTGCTAATCTTGCATACAATCCTTTGTAAAACCGACATTGTTGATGAATAAACACGAAACTTGGATGCGCCGCTTAGTGACTTAGGCTACCGAGGGGACAATTCGCAGCGTTCGCGTGCGCCGGCACACGATGCCTCTCGTCTCAGAGGCCAGGCGCAGACCTCTTGGCAGCGCCGTTAGATGGCGCAGTGTTCCCAGCGAGAAGCACGAGAGCGGAGCCCGGCTGCGGGACGACGCGTTTCTCAGCGTTCGCACGTGCCGGTGTGCCATGCATTTCGGGGGCCACACGCAGGCTCAGTGGCGGTGCCGCTAGTAGGCACCGAGTGTTTCTAAAGATGCACGAATAAAGGGTCTCGTTGCAGTACACGCCTCATACATAACTCGGAATAGGTTGATTCACTACATTAATTCAAAGCTGAACGCTTTAGCCTCGTTCGAAAGTCATCGTGAAGTGGGTTCTGCGGAATATTTTATTTAATACAAGGTGGGGAGGAGGCGGGGAGTGGCTAAGAAGCATGTTAAAGAAACAACGGGCGTCGGCATAATCCGGAGCCCCCTCCCCCCTTGGTTATTTCTCATAATTTGTGTGCTACTTTGGCAAGGTAACCACCATAATTTCATAGATGTGATTTGTTCAGGATAACCTGCATGATTGTCCGCCAACACCGTTACATGCTGCTTACGTTTAGGACGGACACTCGACGATGACGCCCCATCCAGCTCTGTTACCGCCAGCTCGTGCAACTTCCAATTCCTGCAAATACTTTCTGTGTTTGCACTACACAAAAACACAGCCTTCGAAATCAGCTGGTCTTGTCTAAATTGATTGCCTAAATGAGGCAGGGAGGGTTACACCAGGGAGGGTTACACTAGCTAGGCGTCACTGGGCGGATTGTTAGAGCTTAATAATAACTGAACAAAAGCTTCATTTTACTTGAATTTCAGGTACGTAGGATAAATCTAAACTCAAATTATGGGATTTTACGTCCTAAAATGACGATCTAGTTTTGAGACACGCCGCAGTATTTGCGCAGTAATTTAGACCAGTTTGGCTTTTTTAACGTGCACCTAAATCTAAGTACACCGCTGGTTCCGCATTTCACTCCCATTGAAATGTGGCCACCGTGGCCAGGATTCGATCGCACAAACTCGCGCTCAGCAGCGCAACACCACAGCCACTGAGCAACCCCCGGCGGGTTTACTTTGTATGAGCCATAACTTTGGCAAGTTGACCCATGTCAGATGGTACAGCTTGTATTGATCTTCCGCTTGGAGGTTTTAGGATAAAGGATATGACGGACGCTTGAAGACCTTCAAAGTCAGTTTTAAATGTTATGTTTACTCGTGATTCTAACTGGATATGGAAAAGAAATCAGCAGTACAGCCAGCTCAAGTGCGGTGGCTTTTTAAATTAAAGTATCTTTAAAGCACCCAAAGTGAATCGGCTCCACTGGCGGTGTTAACATTGTGTCCTCCTTCCGGTTCTGTAAAGTGCCCGTCACCATTCCCCAAAGAAAATTTTGGTTAAACGCTGGAAGTTGTTACGTGTCATCTAGGGAGCCTTCTCCCGCAGAAACATTTCAAATCGGCCCATTATTTTTTAGTGCCGCGAATTGAACTGCCAATCAAGACGCTCTCCCCATCGTCCCGTCTAGCCTGCGCAAGCAAAATTCCTTCCCTACGTTCTCCCATACCGGACCTCGAGGATCGCGTGACGCATACGTCACAGGTCCCGCCTCCATTTTTTTCTCATTTCTTTTTTTATTTTCGGCGCTACGCGTTTCCGCTGACGGCGTCGCGCGCTAGCTGTTGTCTCGTTCGCGCAGCAATGATTTTGCGCTCTGTGCACGAGGACACATGCCTAGCGGTATAATTCAGTGCTACACGAATACCGAGGCAGATGAAGCGGATCGCAGAGCATGAATACGCGCTGCAACACATTAGAAAATGCCGTAGTTTCGGTACCTGCGCACGAGACCGCACAACCGTGGGAGCAAGTAGACGTAGCTGTAGTACATCTCTCTTGCTTCGGTGCGAAGCAAAACAAAACAAAAAAAAATCATGCAGGCATTCCGTTTCGGTGTTTTATTATCTCTCGAAGCTTCAATTCGTGAATTCAAGCAACAGATAACAGAGATAACAGATGTTGTCTTGAATAATTCTCGAAGTCACGTTTCACCGCGAGCGACGTCACACAGCGGACACGACTACGTATTCGCAGGGACGCGAGTACATCATCCTCCGGCTTGGAGCGCGGCGGCTGCGAGGAGAAGGAAAAACGGCGCTTAGTTTGAAATTTTAGCTCTTCCCGCGGCGCGTAGCACTGTGATACTTTGCAGACACGATCGTTATCCTTCAATGTGTGCTCTGCGTTTGTCAGCTCAAAATGGCCAGACCTGGTGAGGAGCCCTCAACGTGCACCTAAATCTAAGTATAGGGGTGGTTCTGCATTTCATGCATTATATAGACTGTTCGTCATATTCCTACACGCAACGTGTCTGTTCCCTAGTCTACCGTTTTGTGCATATGATTCCTTCTGTTATTTCGTGTACATAGTGTGAATAAACATTTTTTGCGATAGCAAATATATGGACACTCCATGCGGATTTCTGCCGCCAGCGTCGCCGTGAGGTTTCATGTAAATGAAAGCGTGTGAGCGTGAGCCGGTGAATGTGGTTTACTCTCGCTTGCGCGAGTGAGGAACGCAACCCGGATGAGTGTCCTCTCCTGTGGCGGCCGGGGCAGGGGGGTGGGGTGAGGGAGGAGGGGCGTTCTTCTCCGGCGTCTGCTAGGGTGCCTCGATGTCCTCCTCGCCCACCGCTCCGGACAGAGGGGACACAGCCTCGGCGTCTCCTACGCCGTTATCCATGTAAATCGCGGACACTGTAGCAGACGTCTTCGGCGGACGCCGTAAGGACGCGTTGCCGGCGCTCGTGCGTCTTGGAAGCGGTCTGCGACGTGGATAAAATGCGCGCCCGCGCGGGCCTCATCTTCAAATCGACATGATGTGCTTGCAGATTGAGCGTAGTGCCCGTAGCTTCGTATGTGTTGTGCTTTCGACTTTTGGTGCGCGTTGAAGAAACAGATGCACGGAGGTCAATTGGCTCGCGGCTGCTGCCGCGATTCTTAACTCCAGCGTTTTCACAGGCAGTGTCCGCTGTCATAGAGCGGTGCGTGTTCGTGTTTACCTGTGCGCGCGTGACACCGCGCTGGTTAATGTAGTTAAAACACGTTGACGCGCTAGTTGGTTTGAATCCACGATAGAATGTGTAGGCGCGACTGAACAAGGACTTAGAAGCAGACACGCAAAGACAATGCTAACTCCGCCTTTCCGTTTCTTCCTGCATCCCCGTTGAGTCACGTTTACGCATTCTATCCCTGTTCATTTAGTTAGTAAACGAATGGTTACAAGTTTATACGGCCGCTAAAACTACTATCCTTACTTTGTAGAATTATCTACTAAATCGCAATCGCAATCGGTGCTTCGCCTTTCCAGCAGAACTGCAGTCATTTTTTTCTAAACTGCAAACGACAAGGGTGCGCACTCGAGCCGTTTCGCGGCCGAGCTCGAGATCCACCGACTCCAGCAGGTGGACATAAACGTGTTTCCTAATGAGGTGGCTGTGGCCATCGCAAACGGCTTCACAGAGGGCATGACCCAGCACGTGCGAAGCCCAGTCAGACCCTATCGCCGGGCTAGTGACGTCGCCAGTGTGCAAGATGCGCCTGGCGATCGTTGTCAGGTTTATCTGTCAAGGTCTCACACTACTGCTTCGTCGCCGTTCTACGGCAAGGCCGAAGGAAGTTCTTCTGCCACGTTGTTAATGACTTGTTCTCTTCGTATTTCGTTGTGCCACTGTCAGCCGCACGAACGAGTGACGGAGAGGGCCATGGCCGCATTGAAGCCATAAAAGAGCTGCTGCCCATTTCTAACGTTCTGTTTCATTTTGCATGCTTTCTTTTATCATGCGCAGCACTGAGTGGTGATGTCAGCGACGCGACACCGTCCGTGCTGAGAGGCACATTCGAAATAATGACGAAGTTCTAAAAGCAAGGAAAATGAAATGGTTCGTTAAGAAATGCGGCCTATGAATACATGCCGTTCCGTAGGGATGTCTTTATGTCGATTTACTCAAGAAGGTTGCGCGCAGCGCTTTCTGAAAAAGTACGGCGCGCCAGTTTTGCAAAAGAAATATGGCTATATCTAAAGCCGCACACGTGGAGTATTTGCGGTATGGCAATAATACGCGCTCTCTCAACCTCTGTACCATGCTATGTGCTCTCGAGCTTTCTTAGCTGTTTTGCATTAGACTGAATATACGTGTTTTCATGTTTTTATTCTGCATGAAGTTCTCAGCGTAGAAAGTTGCTTGTTTCTTAGCGTTTAAAACAGTGCTTCTTTGACAGCCATTCTTTTCGATAACATAAATTAATACCAGAGGCCGTCGCTGTATTTGAAAAATATACATTACACGAAGGAACGTAGCATCTACATTCAGAAGCTTTGAAAGCTCAGGTATTGCTTACCTTCTGGCTTTGTCATCCTGCGTATTGAAGGAATCTCCACTATTCTTTCCTCAAAAAACATTCTACAGACAAAGGGTACCATGCCTATTCAAGGGCAAAGTTCCAATTATCAGAAGGCGATTGCATGGCTCCGAAGATAGTACGGGAAGAGCACCGGCACAGTGCAAGATCTTAATTCGCTGAGATGTCACTATCTTGCAGCTCTTTATTAAGGAACTCACTGGATTGCGCATTCGAGACTATGTTGGTGCACGCCAAATTATTTATGCAGCCATTTTATTTTGGCACGGAACCATTCACGTAATTTTGTCACCATAATTCACACTCCTTCGTAGAAGTACAAGAAACATCGTAATATTTGTTCCTTGTAAATCAATTCCATTTTGAATGAATTATTTGCTGGCTTGTTCGTGCAGTATTTCTTTTATTACCTGAATACTTTGAACACATCTTGTGTTCGTTCCTATGCTGGTGTAAAGTTTATTGCCACCACGCCATTAGTTTTCGTGTATTCTCTATTACTTGCATTTCGCAGTTACTTCCCCTTTTCATGTGTCTGCCATTTTTCTCACAATCTTGCTGCAATAAATTTTTGTCTACTATGTTCCTGTTCTTGGCTGTCTAGCAAACTGATTGATATTGAAGGAACTTGGCATATTTATTTAGTATACTTCCTTTGGCGTGAATTAATTAGAAGTAAATTATCACAAACGATAAAGTTGAACTTCCTCGCTAACAGTTGGCATGATTGTTGCACTAAGTTACAGCTTCAAACATAATGAATATTAATTTAAATAAAGCTAACATAAAGGTAAACAACAACTATGTGCGCTAGTCATCGCAATATAATACAGGGTGTTCAAAATTAAGCTTTATGGTTTTCTTAAATTTAGGCGCTGGGAGGCACGTGAACACCACCTGTGCTAATAAGTTATGTGGCCAGGGCGTCACAAAGTGAGATGATAATTATCGCTGTGAGGAGCCCAATTAACTACAAATGAACGATCCGGGGTGGTGTCTCTTTGCTTGTACTCCCCTGTGCTGATGGGAAAAGCATTGTCCGTAAGGAGGGTAAGGTCCATGTAGTTCGCGTTCTGCCAGGGCTCGTTACTTTTGGGGGTGTCGTACGCGTAGCTCCAGGTGCGATGAGCGGCGTTACAATAGCCTGCGATCACTAGTGGTTTGCAGTGGACGATCCGGATAGCTTTCTGGAACAGGCGCTTGAACCGTCGTCTGTGGTTGAAGGAGTTACTCTACACGCTGGGGATGTACATGCTTCGTCGGGACACGTTACCAGGGAGAATCTCTACCATGACGTATTAGATTTCGGGCCTGTCGAGGTCGCGCGCTAGGCAGACGGATTTTGTCAGAGAGCAGCGTGGCGCTACCGCATCCTCCCGAGGGTCCGCGTAACCACTGGTATCCGGAGAACGTGATAGCGCGTATTACCGTTCCTTGTAACAGGATGACGTGGCGTTTGGCTGCGTGGCTGCGGAGCGGGGTGGAAGCATTGGCAAATGTGATAACTGACCCCTTTTCCCTGTCGACTGGCGAAATAAAATATCAAAGATCCTGGAATCACTGTCGTAACACGGGAACAAGGAGCCTGTAATGATGGCCGCAGCTGCCATGCCGAGATAATAGACAGTTTAAGAATAGCTTTTGTTGCCTTACGTACGGTAAACGTAAGCACCTTTCCGGGACGTTACGATGCACGGCCTTTCAAGTCTTTTAGTTTACCGTACGGAAACACAAACGTGAAGAAGACCTCATACAACAGAGTGCTGTCTGGTGCCTCGTGCGAAACGTATCCAAGCCAAGAGGATCGATCAGTAACCATCCTGCTGTCGCTTTCTGCATAGTGTTTCCTACAAAAATTACTGGAGGGAAATACGGCGCTGCAATCGTTGTACCATTATGGAAATTATGAGAAGTGCACGGATTTGTCTGATTTCCGTGCTTCTGGATTGTGACGTTCTTATGGCTTTGTGTATTACGCTATATCAATCTTATTGTCGTAAATTTCAGCCCAATCAATACTCTTAGAAGTGCAGAAATCTCCGGGAACACACACAAATGCTATTAATTGCAAAGATTGAGCTTGTCCAGGTGGCCAAGTCGAAACGCGCCAAGCGTCTCACGGCACTGACATGCCCGCGATAAATTCATTAGGGCGTTTCATTCGCTTGTCGATACATGCGTCCGTGGCCTAATGGTTTCAATATTAGGCTGACTGCTAGATTTCCTGTGTTCGAATCCTGTCATCGGACAATTTTAATGATCATTATTTAATTATTTGTTACGCAATACACTGTTTAAAATGACGAGTTTACAAAGTTATATATACAACGCCGTTTGAAGCCAAAAGAACGAAGTTTAGGCAAATCCATGTACTTCCCATAATTTCCAAGCTGGTACAACCGCTCCCGTTACAGCTCCCGTAGAAACTAGCGCCAGAGTTACCTCCAGAAATTTTTGTAGGAAACTCTATGGCTATGTGGACAAGTCTCGTCAGGCCTACGGGAGCCAGAATCGCCGAGCGATGTCAGAAAATGGACGCACTATGCGCTCACAACTAATCTTTCAGGTGAGTTTAGAGAAAGTGAAAGCCCATCACAACTGTTACTGGCGATCAACGCGAGGGAGAGCGTAGCCATCACGAGAATTCACGCTGAAGCGGAAGCCATGGGTGCCGCTATGTTCGAAAACTCTGTTTCTTAGCGTCCGTAAACATTACGAACGTTAAACTCGCCAAATAACGTACGTTCCCTTACAAAAATGTTTATAGAAAGTCCATAGACAGTCTATAGACATTTGTCTATGAAGTCTATAGACTGTGTATAGACATTTCTTTAGACTAGTCTATAGACAGTCTATAGACTTATGTCCATACACTTTTTATAGACTAGTCTAAAAAGTCTGAGTCTATAGACTGTCTATAGACATTTCTTTAGACTAGTCTATAGACAGTCTATAGACTTATGGCCATACACTTTTTATAGACTAGTCTATAAAAAGTCTGAGTCTATAGGCTGTCTATACACAGTCTATAGACAGTCTATAGACTTATGGCCACACTTTTTATAGACTCGTCTATAAAAAGTCTGAGTCTATAGATTGTCTATAGACTGTCTATAGACTTATGGCCATACACTTCTTATAGACTAGTCTATAAGAAGTCTGAGTCTATAGACAGTCTATAGACGGTCTATAGACTTATGGCCATACACTTTTTATAGACTAGTCTATAAAAAGTCTGAGTCTATAGACTGTCTATACACTGCCTATAGACAGTCTAGAGACTTATGGCCATACACTTTTTATAGACTAGTCTATAAGAAGTCTGAGTCTATAGACTGTCTATGGACAAGTGTATAGGCTTACAGTTCTACTTTTGTAGACTGAAGTCTATAGAATGTCTACAGATGAGATTTGTCCGTAGACATTTTATACACTTCAGTCTAGAAAAGTAGAACTATATAAACAGTTCTACTTTTGTAGACTAAAGTCTATGAAATGTCTATATACCAATGTATATATAGTCTATAGACATTCTATAGACTTCAGTTTACAAAAACAGAACTTTATAGTCCGATACACTTTTTTTCTATGACATTCTGCAGACATTTGTTAACAAATATGAATTTTTTTTAAATCTATAGGCACTCTATATACACAGACATCTTATAGACAAGTCTACAAAGAGTGTATAAGGCCATAACTCCATAGCGGCTATCTACAAGTTAGTTTACATTTTTGTTTACATGCGGTAGCAAAAAGTTTTGAATGTATTTATGCATGTGCACCTGTTCCTTTTCATCTGCACTTATGCATTACCGTTAGTAGATTAATAATGCTTCTGAACCAGCTGTACTTTTATATATGTTGCATAAACAGAAAGAATTTATATAGTGCTGAATCATGCAGTGCGAAAAATAAAACTAATGCACTAGCAATGCATTCGCCGTTTTTATAGTTCGATATAATAGATGAATTCCTTAAATTCATGTCGTATGCTATTATGAAAACAGATTAAATATTTACACTACTCCTTGGCAAGCATGGTCGCCAGGCTGGCGTTGACCTTTGTGTCATTAGTCCCAAAGGTGCTGCAGGTGTATGCTGCAAATAAGTAGATGCAGCAATATGAGGCAAAAATAACAAGTGTATATTCTTTGTGTGTTCATTAAGCAGCTTAATATATTTGCTCAAACCATCTAAGTCAATACTTAATGCGGTTTAACTATGACTAATGGCTGCTTGTCAATACAAATCAGCACCTTTATACAATGTTTTATTGCATGGTATGGTGAACAATTAAACAGTCACAATTGCTGCTCGTACCAGCAACAGTATGTTCCCTTTTATGACAAGTTCATATATGGTGCCTTATTGTACTTATCCCAAATGGTCTCTATATTTATTGCTGAAACGTTACCCAGTTGGGCTGTCTGTACATTTTTTTTGGCTGGTAGTTAAGTATGCCCGTGCAGAGGGATATCTTCAGAAGACGTGACTGGAATATTCACAGTATCATGCCTAAGATTGTAATTTATTTTGCTTAATACACATTTAAATGTCTTTCTCATACTTTTAAATGAATGGGTGATTGGCCATAACTTCAACGGAAGGCAGATGGGCTGATTGTATCGATATGGTCACTTAATTTGTTACAGGTAATGAGGCCTCTTGGGCGTGCTAACAGGTTTCCAAGTTAGGTATACCACATGAGCACCCGAAATACCACACGAGCACTTTGTGTCATGGCACGACAGATATGCATCTCCTAGGAAACAGAACTGATAGTATAGTTCGAATGAATTCTATTACAGTAAATTATTTAAGGTGCTTAGAAAGACGAAAATTTTTTCTAGGCTATCGAGGTTCAGGACGTTTAGTTAACGCAAAAAAAAAACATATTGAGTAAGAAATGCCTTGTCAGTAAGCTTCACTTTCTTTTATTTCTCAATAAATGGAACCAATTTCCTTCAATTTTTATCAGGCGAAACGTTTTAAAAATATATTTAACTCAGAGATTCTGTGGAAACTTTGTATGACATATAACAAGACAGCATACCTATGTGGCCATCTTAAAATTTCCCGATCTTTTTCCAAGCCTTCCCTGGCTGTTTTCATGAAAATTTTCTGGCAATCTATGACGCCTGCAGCTAAAGTGTAATAAAAAAATATTGTGGTTTAATGCTTGCCAAGTACTGCCAGTCCATAATATTTAGATAAAACGAATAACACGTCAGTCATTTGACATGCAGTATTAGATTCAACTGACTTGAATCCCTTGATTAATAAAGCTGACAAGGGCTTCGGCAAGTTCGTAATTGATGGCCACACGAGTACAGCACGGAAGACACAGAGACACACGTAAAGCAAATGCAACAATGTGAGGAAAAACTATACAATGAGTTATACAATTAGTCATTTTTACGGTTCAATAGTAGTTTTCAATATAATTTGCTCTCATCACTTATGCCTCTAGTTAACTTTGTTTACCTCTGACTAAAGACTAGATGGCAATATTAATCAGCACCATTATGATGTTTCGTTATACTACAGTATGATAAGCAGTTAGACTACCGTAATGGTCGCCGGTGCCAGCAACGGTACGTTCCGTTTTAAGACAGGTTCATGTGACACACAGTGTACTTTTAAAAATAAAAGAAATGCGAGAATCCCAAACGATTCCTATAATAATACTTGTTGAAACAAAGATACCCGGCTGGAGTGTGCACATTTTTCAGGTGTTAATGCAATATGCCCGTGCCGAACGAACATGCTCAGCATACTGACTGCAGTTTTGAACAATCACGTTAAGATTTGCAATTTATTTCCGCTTAGAACAGTTTGCAATGTCTCTTTTCTCATACTTCGAGATGAATACATTTGCCACACTTTCAGTAGAATGCACATGAATGGGGGCGTACTGATCAGGTTACTTATCAACTAAAACATGTTACGATCTCTTAGGTGTGTTGATAAGGGTAGAACAAATGCAATGCCCACTGAATTATTTGAATAATCTGTGCGTTATCTACTTAGAAAAGACCACCAAATTGATAATCTGGCTCTTTTTTCTTTTGTACAGCGCATATTGTATGCAGTCTGTCCAAGACGACGGCACTACATGCAACAGTAATGAAAACCGGAACACTTATTACGCATGACAATGGCTTCATACCATGCACGATTAGCACAATGCGAATCTGCGCCAGCAGCTGCCTTGTGATTAAGAGCACGTAAACTGCAGAACGCCGAAGCATCGGAAGCCGCTTAACGCTTTTCATATAGCTTGTTTCATATAAATTGTTTAAAAAAGAGACAAAAAACAAATCTTCCAACTACCGTCAAACGCAATGCCTTCAGTTTGAAACGTGTAAAGGTGTTCACGGAGCGACTAATTTATTGTTCTCTAATTTTTTCGGCTAAGTTGCGAAGCTGCAAGTGACTCAGCTTATCGCAGGTTTCATGCTCCAAAAGCGTTTGTGGTTGAATATAAATAGATTGGGTGAATCTAGAGATTTCTACTAGATATTTCTTCAAGTCTCGTGTTTTGCTTGCTGTAACTTCCCAAAATTATTTAGATAGGTTGCCAGGAACCTTAAAAATACTGCTACTTTTAAACTATCCGAAAACGGCAGCGCACACACTGCTGATGCATGCCCCGCAAACACGGCCTTTCATCCGAGTACGCTAGCAGTTATTCAACTATGCCTGTCTGTTTGAAAATTCTTGATGCTAACACAATTTCGAGATATATACGTAAAGCGTGTCACGAGAATTTCACTACACATACGGTGCAGCATTCATCGCGGCCGGATCAAGCGCCACTAAATGAGATCTACCACACTGGCTGCCCAACACAAACAATCCGCTTAGTGGTAGCTCAGTATCAAGTTAAAACATGGTGTACTTCCTTTTTTACGCACCTAAGCTATAATGATAAAATCAACAAGCACGAGCGATCGCTCGCCATAAAACATTCCGTATAGTAGAAGCGAGAACAAGAGCGCGTTATCAAACCATGTCAACGACAAACCGACACTATACCCGAGTCGCCTGCGCTACATGCAGCCGGTTCGCGCTACGAAATGCGCTCACATAATCATGAGGTATTGACGCAAAACGTCTTTGATAAAGCTTACCATTCAGTGTAGTTGACGTGTGATGCCACAAAGAAGACACGCATACACAGACAACAACGTTCAAGGACACACCGCACACCGGCACAACCGTTTACGTGCCTGGCGCACTCGTTGAGACGGCGCACCGCCGCGCATGCGCAAGAGCTCCGAGCATGCGCAGGAGCTCCGCGCGGGAGGGCGTGCGCGCTCGGAGGAGTGTGAGCGCCTTTTCCTCCTTCATTTTTTTCTTTGGCTCTTTCTCTCTCTCTGCGCGCCATGCGCCCCGGAACGGGTGGCTTTTCTTTTCCGTTATGCATTCTTTTCGTGGACGAAGGATATGCGCTGGCAGGTTGTATGACAAACGCTGTGGGCTATCGTATGAGACTGGAACGCTAACATGAATGCGCTGTTTGTAAAAGCCGTTACGGGGCCCTTCAGACGTTTTAGACGCATTATTGCCAGCGTCGATGAGTAATACAGCGTATTTGTAGCATATCTTCCAGCGTACCGCCAAATGTGATGCCCGCACGTATGTTAGTGCTAATTTTCTGTTCCGATGATAGGTCAAAGCAATCAGTACAGCATTGAGGTACTAATATGCGTGGCTGCGCAGGCATACCACCGGCGAAATACTGGGTGGGCTCAGAGAATTTAGCACCTATTTTAAGTGAATGAGAAACTTTGATGAGTTTATAGTGCAGGATATTAGGCAACAAAAGTCACCCGATGTTAGTGACGCAGCCGAGATATGAAGACAATGTGAAAAGTATCCGAGAATCGGACGACACACAACGCGAACACCACATGCGTGACATCGGTTCATGGCACATTCACAAAGTCCGCGTTGTCAGCTACAAACATTACGAGTGTCTTTGCTGTTAGCTTGATGCCTGTTTCGAATCCACTTGTATCTGAAGCTGGCGTTCATAACATATATTTTAACAATTGGATCGGCGTTTTGCTTCCGTTATTCTGCTGCCGCAAAAGTGATGCGACAACTGTGAAGACTGTCTTGGGATTGCCGAGAGCGACTACGTAGATCATATGTGGTCAACAAATGCGGAGGTATACACTATGTGTATACTAAAGTCTACAAATAGGCTTTACAGCAATCTCAGCAGTATACAACTTTAGTGGCTTATATCAAATGCAGCTATGTATTATCCACCGGTACCTGCGCTTGGTTACAGCGTACACGGGTTGGGCCCAGATTAACGATGTTTGTCTATTGTTAATCTATAGACATGCAAGACCACGACAACTCAGAGGTGGTGAATTCACCACCTGGTCTGCGGGCTTTCACCACTTATTCACCCCCTTTGCCACATCTTCACCATCTGACCTTCACCACCTGGTCTTCGCGAAGTGTACGTCCGGGAAGCAGCCAGGTTTAGGGCCTTCAGGTGCCTGGAAGAGCTTGTTGACTCGGACGGTGCCTGCTCCGCCGCGATCCTCGTTCGGTGCAGCTGCACCGAACGCAGACTAGCAGTCTGCACGGTTTGCCCGCCGCGCCGGGGTTGCGGTGCCGTCGTTCATGAACCAGTGCCATATCATCGCGTTCGCAGAGGGCGGGGGGTATGGGAACTCGGAATTACATATTATCGACTTTCTTCTATAGACATTCAATACACCAGGAGTAGAGGAAAAAATAGAAACCTTGTCGACTATTGTCCATGATATAGAGAGTCAACAGACAAAGTATGGAAAAAATAAATAGAAACTGTATCGGCTTTCGTCTACAGGTAGTCCATATAGAGGGGAAGTAGACAAAGAAGAAACAAACTCCTTATCGAATTTTTTCTATAGACCGTCTATAGACTGCGAGTAGACAAAAAGAAATAGAAATCTTATCGACTTTCGTCTACAGAAAGTCTATATACAAAGTATATGAACAAAAATAAATAGACACTGTATCGACGTTCGCCTAAAAGTAGTCCATAGAGCGGAAATAGACAAAAAGAAACAAACACCTTATCGACTTTTTCTATAGACCGCCTATAGACAGCGAGTAGACAAAAAGAAATAGAAACCTTATCGACTTTCGTCTATAGAAAGTCTATAGACAAAGTATGGACAAAAATAGATAGACTGTATCCACTTTCGTCTATAGGTAGTCCATAGAGGGGAAGTAGGCAAAAAAGACACAAACACCTTATCGACTTTTTTCTATAGACCGTCTATAGACTGCGAGTAGACAAAAAGAAATAGAAACCCTATCGACTTTCGTCTATAGAAAGTCTATAGACAAAGTATGGAGAACAATAGATAGAGACTGTGTCGACTTTCCTCTGTAGGTATTCTATAGAGGGGAAGCAGACAAAAAAGAAACAAACACCTTATCGACTTTTTTCTATAGACCGTCTATAGACTGCGAGTAGACAAAAAGAAATAGAAACCCTATCGACTTTCGTCTATACAAAGTCTATAGACAAAGTATGGACAAAAATAGATAGAGACTGTATCCACTTTCGTCTGTAGGTATTCTATAGAGGGGAAGCAGATAAAAAGGAAACAAACACCTTATCGACTTTTTCCCATAGACCGTCTATAGACTGTGAATAGACAAAAAGAAATAGAAACCCTATCGACTTTCGTCTATAGAAAGTCTAAAGACAAAGTATGGACAAAAATAGATAGAGACTGTGTCGACTTTCGTCTGTAGGTATTCTATAGAGGGGAAGCAGACAAAAAGGAAACAAACACCTTATCGACTTTTTTCTATAGACCGTCTATAGACTGCGAATAGACAAAAAGAAATAGAAACTTTATCGACTTTTGTCTATAGACAGTCTATAGACTTTATATCAACAAAAGTCCAAATCTATAGAAAGGAAAGGTCGTCTATGAAAAGTCTATAGACTTTCTATAGACAGTCTAAAGTCATTTTTGTAAGGGTTATCACAGCGCATGTAAGCCGCAGAAACCCAACGACGTTCTGATCATGGCATTGAGGACGACGCTTTTTCTTTACATACGTAAAGCATTTACGTTCGGTTTCAAACGCTATTTTAAAGCTGTCTAATGGCGCGAGCGGAGAAGCCGGGGGGCAATGCGCGTACGTAAAGCTGACTAGACGAGCGGGCATGGTCCTTGCTTGGGCTACGTAAATAAAGAGACTGCTGATTTCCAAGTATTGTAAGTTTTTTTGAAAACAAGAGAAACAATTGCACGGCTCATCGTGCTGTCACATCTTGATTTTGTTAGCCGAGAGGGTAAGGGGAGTAGTTATCGTTGCCTATGCCTCCGCCCTGTTGTCAGACTAAACGCTGCACGCAACAGCCGCGTGACATCTGGTAGGAGCTTTGCGCCGATCCTGTCTATCCTGCAGTAGTTATAATGCAAACTACAATTAAAATTTAGAGTCTGATATCTCGGAGCACAGACACGCTAGAATAATTCTTCCAACTGATACTGTGTAAAAACACGACTGCCTCTAACTGTTGAATACAAGCATATCCACTTACTTCAGTCAACAAAAAGTTACTTATTCAATCTTAGTTAAATGTGCTGCTGACAGCGATAACTATCATCTCACTTTGTGTCCCCCTGGCCACTTATTTGCAAAGGCGGAATTTGCGTGCCTCCCAGTGCCTAATCTTAAGAAAGCCATAAACCTTAATTTTGAACACCCGGTATAAGATCGGCGCAAGTGCCTGCATGATATCAATCGATGATGCATGCAACGTTGCTGGTCACACAAATTATAAAAAGACAGTGAGAATGAAATAATTGCCTCGAAAAATAGAAGGCGTGTGGCGGCCATCTTGGAGGCTAGTGCGTTTCGCCGATTCCGCTAGGTGCGCTGAGAGTCAAAGTCGGCCGCAGGGGCCTACTGGAGTATCCACTCTTTACGTTTACTACGTTACTCTATGGTTCGACCTCGTTGATTAGTCGCCGTATAGCCGTTATGATATTTCAAACTCCCTCTGGTGAATGGCCTTTGAAGATATCATTCAAAAGTGTGCTGATGCCACGCAATGTGAGAATCAGTTTTATGCGAAGCATTTTGCAGGTAGATCATTTGGGGTTCCGCAAGCGTTACCAGGTGCACCAAAGTGTTTATGTAAACCGAGTAGTAAAGGGTGACATGCCAGCGCACGTGTTTGTGACGACAGCAGCAAGATGATGATGACGAGCGTGCGACAGCAACGACATGATTGCTACTACGGCCGTTCGATGCGAATTTATTCGAGATGCCGTTTGTTGCGTTCTGCACAGATACTGAACAGGCTTAAGCAGGAGAAACATGAGTTCCGACGTCATCTGCCACTAATTGTTATATAATGTTTGTCATATCACAGCGTCAGCTGGTTTATATCACACAGCCATTTAGTTTATGTTGAATGAAATGACGATGGTACTTGAAATCTGGCGAAGAAACGCTGAAACGTACTCAACCTTGGCTAGTCATGAAGGCGCAACATCGTCACGCAGTTTCTGGCTGGTATCAGCCGTTACGAGGACAGCACTGGGGAATCGAGGGTCAATCCCGAAGAGTGTGCAGTCAAACGCAGCGTCTCTAAGCGCTGGCTGCTACGAATGAAGAATGAGAGAAGCTGGCACATGACGCATGCGCCAAACATCCCGAAGAGCATGTTGACTTTGGCACGAGGCAAGTATCCATTAGATCGTGGCCCAATGCAATAAAAATAAAACAGAAAATCGACTTTGACCTACTGGTAAGAGCATTGGCTGCTGTGCTGCAATTCATACACCACTCGATACTACCATCGGCCTTCTCTTATTGGACGAATAATTTGCCTCATTCCTTGCACTTTGCAGTATTTCATTGTAATCGTGAAACAGGTACTTCCTGCCTCGCCACACTTCGGACGTTTGTAACAAAAAGAAATGCACGTCTGACCATGGAATCGGAGCAGCCATATGATCTAACCACTAGGCCACAATGAAGGTTACAGTCAAACATGTGTTAACCAACAGAGAGAACGAAACTTGTAAGCCACAAACAATATCATATCGTGGTATTGTTCGGATTGTCAGTTCGGCTGGACTGACGTTTTCATTTATAACAAGGTGTCGAGCCGAAAAAGATATACCGGTTTGGTTCAGGTTCGAATTCAATGCGCTGCGATCTCGCTCCAGTTTAGTTCTGGCTCAGTGAAATAAAAATTTATAACTGTTCATGAATCGGTTTCGCAACACTGAAGTGGTTCGCAAACCGCTTCGACGCTGTGCGTCTTGCTCCATGGCGTTGTGCTGCATTGCACTAGCGGCTAATTCCCATGGCGCATGAGCAACGTTTATAGAAGTTTGTTATGTGAAGTGGCTATTTGGGCTTGTTGGTACACCATATTGAATTGAAGTGCAGAATACGCGAGGATAGAAGAAACGGCACGGCAGGCGAGTGCTTCTCTGCCGCCCCGTTGCTGCTGTCTGTGTGTATATCTGAGCTGCAATTCACCATAGTGAGTCAGTTTATTTTCGTTTTGCCTCAGTATTTTACTGCAGGACTGGTGGTGCTCAAACTGTGCCATGATCTATGGTGTCGAAGACACCGCGAATTCACATTGCATTACATAAGTTACAGCCTAAAGACTCCGGACTAATCTGTAGCAAAGAAAGAAGCCATCCTTTGACATTTCGCTCAGTTTGCTGCCCTTTTTTTAGAAGTAGGTGAGCACATTGATGCTTCTGAACGATGAGCAAGGACGGTTCCAGCGGAACGCTGCGTCAACATTTCTTGTGGACCTACACGTAGCGCGTAGTCTCACGCAGGCTAAGGTTGGACAAAGAAGTAAAAAACGCGCACATTCTGCCTTGTGAATAATTTCGACAGCTTGAAGAGCGTTGCACTCTGCTTGGCTAAGAACAAAACGTGCGTTCAACCATGACACGAAACAAAAGCATATTTTGCGTGCCGTTTACAACCGCGGTCACCGCTCACTGAAAAAGGTGACCGCATTCAGTAGCGGCCGCAATGTTACGGTTACAGTAAGTCATGCGGCTGAACTCTTATTATCTAACCTCGCGGAAATCGTTTTTATCTTGTTCATCTAGTATAGTAACAAGTTGACTTAATGGCCGAAATGTGAGCGGCGCCAGAAACGCTGATTTCGCGAAGCCTGTGAAACAACTTTTCGGCCGGGGAACCCAATTGACATGGCCGACTTCAGAAGTACAAGCGTCTCTGCCGAGGTTGCCGAAGTTACCAGCACATGCCCATCGTCTATCCCCACTCTTGCACACAGCATAACCCGCGAGTTTTAACAATCTGCTATATAATAGAGTGCGCCGACTTAATTAGTTGTTCGAAAAACCGTGCAAGCTGTTGAGCACTCACTATCGCCTTATATGCTTCAATCGTTTCGTGACGAACCGGTAGCCGTTATTTTTTTGTTGTTGTAGTTCAGGTACGGTTCAAATTCAGGCACACTCCAAAAATATGGGCTCGGGTTTTGTTCCATCCAAAATTGCGGTTCAGGTACAGTTTTCGATTCGGATTCTAGTTTGGTTCGACACTCTGGTTTGAAATTTCCTGAGCGATGTCAGTTGATCCACCCTCCACAGCCACACTCAGGAAAACTTTCGGGCGGTCTTTACATTTCTGTAAAAATTCTCATGCACTCGCCGAACATTGGCGTTCCATAGACAATGCAGGCCAGTGAGCTTTATAAAATTGTCAGGTACTCCGGTGGCGCTGCTAACATTCACAAAACAGCGCTCGTGGAGTCGTCTTCTCGTATCGTGTCCCCGTCTAATTGCACTGCTAACACCAGGAGAGATACCCCGTTCTTCAAAAAACGTTTATTCCAAAATGAAAGCGTGCAAATCGTCAGTAAAAAGGTTGTTTTGAAAAACGGGGTTTGCATCTTTTTCACTATTTTTAACACGTGTACTCTGGCCTGCCCTACTCGTGGCCGTGAACATAGGGACCGGCAATACTCCATCACGTGCATGCCAATACAGCCTCGTTTTAGTAGCACTAAATAAATATTCGTTCGAAAACATCGCAGCCAAGAAACCATACTCTTGTTGCCCCTTCTTTTAAATAAACGCGAATCCACGTCGTCATGCTGTCGGTGCCCACAAAAGACTCGTATAATGCGCATTTCAGCTTCATGAGAATCACGAGTCGGAGAAAATTGTCTGTTACGCAACGGAAAAAAAATCCGGTTCGCCACCTGACCAGTTTAACCAGTTTAAGCTACTCCCCATCCTTCACACGCCGAAATTAATGCGTGAGACTTACTCACAGGTGTCACCACGCTTGCAAAAACATGACAAATACTCAATGCATGTTCTGCACGCTTATCCACGAGCACTGCTGCACTTGCATTGTGTGCCAAAGCTTCAACACAAAGCATAGGTTTATTCATAGGTCATGGCAAACATTGCACGATGTTCCACTATGCACCTATCGGCTTCTTCGTTAATTCCTTTTGTTTCATTTTGCAAATATTAGTCAATTTCTTTGTAAGTCTCCAGCGGGATAACGAGATATTTAACAGGGGTTCTTTGCGTCGGCGAAAGTGTGGACGGTTTTTCGAAGAGGTGGAGAGTCATTCGCTGTGCCAGAGACCGAGGCACTTCCCTCGGTTCACATAGCCACCCGTGACCTCACCAAAACTTTTCACAATACTGATAGTTACCTGGATGCTCTTTTTATCCGTGCAACCTACAGTAACATCGTCTGCATACACCAGAAGCTTAACTTCACTGCCTTGTACATGAACCCCATGAATGAAGTGATTTTTGATAATAGCCTTACATAACATTTCTGCATATATGCTAAACAGCAGTTTGCTGAGAGGACATCCCTGGCGCACAAAACGGCCTACTTTACTGGTGGCGTCCACTTCCAGGTTGTCTAGTAATCTTGTACGGCAGTTGCGATTGGCCATGATCTGCTCCTTAGTTATGATTACGCATATTCCTCTCGTGCTAAAGCTCTTGGAGACACTCGGCGCTTGTGTCACGTCCCAGTTTCTTGTGTTCTTTCTTCGTGAAAGCTAGAGCTTTGGGACGTCGCGTTAGAAGGCAGCCCCCCCCCCCCCCCCCCATTCTCTCTCTTTGTGATCGGCCCACATTCTCCATTGGTTTTCTCGCATCAGCGAACGCTACGTAAGCAGTGAAAGATGCTGTACTGCCATCATGATCGGCCTAAGTGCAACCGGTTTGATCTTTCATCGCAGAGTGCAAATGGCGTCGCCGTTTTAACCTGCACCCCATGGCGTACCAACAGGCGCGTAAGGTTGTGTAACACGTAGTCACTGATTACGTAACCATTCATGTTTATCTCGTCCAGCCCTTATGTAGTATAGAATCCAGCAACCGGCATTTCGTAAGCTCACGACGAGCGGCCACAGTAGAAACCACTCCGTCGACGTCACACGATCATCGTTCACGTCTTCTCGCGGCTGCCGTCACACACAGGCTCACGTCAGACACATAGCTGTTCGTCTTGCAAAAACACGATGGTTCTTGGGGTAACACTTTCCGCAATCGCAAAGCATGCTGGGTAGCCAGCTACCAGCAAGATGCTTCGCACAACATCAATTTTCACAGTACTTGGGATCTGCCTAATTTTTTTATTATTCTTAGAAAGGTCTGAAACGTGGCGACATTGAAAATACCCACCTACCTACCTACCACGAAGTGCCTGGAATGTGGCATAGAATGCTTTGCATTCGATGCTCTTATTTTCGAAATGGCATTTACAGATTTGACATGTTCCGTAGAGAATTCTGCATGTAATTTTGTGTGTGTATCACAGCGATAAAACTTAGCTTGCCTCTCCCCCGTCCCCTCCCCTCCCCTGGTGTTAGTTACTGTCTAACTAGCCAAAGCGGCAAGCAACCCTGGTCATTGAATTCCGGGGTTTTCATGTCCGCACTATGATTTCACCAGAAGACACGCCATAGTGGGGGACTCCGGTTTGATTTTGACCACTAGGGAATCTTTAACGTGGCCCCAATGCACGGGATATGGGCGTTTCTTTCATATCGCCCCCATCGAAATGCGGCCGCCGGGGCCGTGATTTGATCCCAGAACCTCGTGCTTAACAGCGCAACATTAAAGATGCCAAGCCACCGAGGCGGGTGCAACCATGGTCATGTAATTATCATAAAGTAAAGCAGTAGTTTGCAGATAGAAAGTTAAACAATGCTTTTGTAAGTTGTCACGTTAAATTAGTAGTGCTGCAAGAGCTAGAGAATTCCGCAGGTTTTCCTGAGCAGTACATTATTTTCCTAGGCAAGCCACAGGATAACGTGTTGAGCGAAAAAAAAACAACTGCATAAGTAATCTCTCTTTGTCAGAACTGTGATTAGTATTCGGTGAATAAATTCGAACCCATGTTTTTCTCTCGGTTCTGGCACTAATACCAAAAGTAACTAAGAAGTCAGTGGCGTTTCGAAATGGCCTACGGTCTCAATTTCCAATGCACTGTAATTAAAGTTGTCGCAGTGACATAATATTTATTCCAAGGTGCAGCAGATACGCTTGAAAGGAGGAAATTATGCTAGACATATTCTTTCTCCGTCTTTTTAATTTCCTGTTCCTAATGACAAAGTAACCAAATTTCGACCGAATGTAGAGTCAGCATGGCATATTAAAAATATATATATATATATATATATATATTTAGATCTCCATCCCAAGGCCTCATATAGAAGTGAATTATGATTGGCATACACAGCGAGCAACGAAAAACCACAGCTCAACCACTGCTGACGGAACGCGGCACACCGATTCTCTCGTTAAAAACGATAGCGCCGATATTGAAGTGATAATGCGCAGCTGCACTCGGCAGTATTGAGTGAACTGGAGTAAATTCTGGAAAAAATTTGCTTCCACAATTATGAATCTCCTGCCTAAAGGGCATAAAGGGACGCATTGGCCAGTGGAGCTGATTGACATATATATATGTCATCGGCCTCTCCACAACTTTAAATTGTCGAACAAATAGCTCGATTAAGGAAAGGTATAAAACTGAGGGATTTGGTACATATTCAAGCGATGCTTTCGTAAGTGCCATGAATGAGATTCTCTAGTTCTCTTTAAAGACATTTTTGAACTCTTTATTTTTGTTAAGACAGACAGTCAGAAAGCAGTAGACAATGAAAAGGTACTCCTCTACGACGCCTAACTATCTACAAAGGCGCAGTTTGGTTTATCTTGATTTTTACTTTCTTTTTTATTTATGTGTTTTTGAAGGTATATTTTCGACATAATACAATTTGTGACACAATTGCAAAAAGAGATATCACGCGTGCCGACAAGCGTTTCGTGCATACAGCTAAACAAGTATGGCCAAAGCTGTGCGTGCATCCATTGCAGCCATTCAGGAGCGCGGCTTGGACAATCATGACCAGTTGCTCTCAGGTGTCGCAGACGCACTGGCAGTAAGCGCGGGCACTTCTAGAACAAGTGTGGCACGTTCACTGAATTGATAGACATAGCACAAAACGAGCCCGATCGACCCATACGTGGTGACGAGTACTGCTGTGGTTGGTGAATTTGTCGAGAAACAAGGATACACTGGACACTCTCTTTTCCCGTGTTCAAGCTACATAAACCATGAAGTCTCGGAGCGCTCTTCTTGAATATGCACAGAAAAAAATAGTTCAGAGTTCTGAGGTTCTTGAAGCCACCCTTCTTTTCAGAAGGGTCCCTCATAGCCCGCAAGGAAGCTTCACGTCGTCACCTTGTTGCATTTTCAGCAAGCTGTGTACTGCTGGGCGCTTGGTGAGATACCTGCTGGAGTTTCCAAAGGACGATCATGCGGAGCAATAGCCGGCTTCCAGCACGAGGCTAAATGCGACTGCAGCTTAGGCCACAACGAAAACCGGACAAGGCGTGACCGCACGACGGCAGTTTTGTCGCGTTCGCACACAAGTGTTCTGCGCTAATATCCCGTAATTTAACACAGTGGAACTATAGGCCCTTTGAGCACAATTTATGGGTATTCGTCTGATGAAACATGTCGACCATTCTCGAAGGCAGTGCAGTCTAATACAGCGTGTCACAGTGCTAGCTGTCGCGAGTGAAAAATGCGAGAAACTCGTGTGTTATACCCATGCACCAGACGCATCAAATAGCGATTTGTCAAAAGAGAAGCATACGCTCCATCGTGTCCTAATATATATATACAGTATCAGGAAGCTGTGCTGGGAAATGGAAGTTCGCTACCTCCACTGGTCACGCTTTTTTGTTTTCTATTTCTCTAGAAGAAGACTTCACCAAACATTGAGGTACCCTCCAGAAACCTCGATATGTGTTGAGCGATTGCTTGAAAGTGTACAAGAAATCACAAGTTCAAAAGTGATACGAGGTATGGAAGCGTCACTTTAAAATATGAGAGTGTTCAAGTTCGCCTTTGAAGGAGACAGTACAATTATCACACTCCACGTTTACTGTTCCATAAGAACGACAGTTCTGGCGCAGGTTTTGGGCCTATTTTCGTAAATACTAAAGAGAATCACAGACGATCAAGTAAATCATCCATATCGGCCGACTGAAGATGAATTCCTTCCAATTAAAATAGTAAGATGGATGTAAGGAGATGTTGATGTATTGTAGAGGCGCCGGCTCTTCCTTTGCTCCGATGTGCAATGAAAGGATAAACCCTCCGGGGAAATGACACATAACAATAAAGCACTCGCAAAAGAGTTCCAGCGAGGGGTTTAGAAGTCGTGATGGAAGAAGTACAAGTTCAAAATCCTAGTTCCCAAGTTTGACCACAAGCCCGATGTAGTCAGTATAAAACAAGGACGAACATACAGACTACTACTACATGACGTAAATGATAGCACAATAACTTACAGTGAACATTAAACCTACACGAACACGTCGAGTTCTTTTCCACGGGGCAAGCCCACGCGCACGCGCATGACACTGCCACAAACCAAGCCACAGATATTACTTTTACAGGATGAGTCCGAAATCGAGAAGGGGGCTGACGGATGGGGTAGCACACTGTAGTAGGCTCATATATAAACAGGATAAGGGGCCTCACAGAGACTGGCCAACGTTTCAATAGGAGCATCTATCTCCGTGAAATAGAAGTAGGAGGACGATAGGCCTTCGCCATATGTTTCCCTTTCATGAAAATAGATACTTCTATCCAAACGCTGCCCGGCATTTCTGAGGCACCTTACCCCTGTCTGTAACTTTTATACTACAGCATAAGGGAACGCTGCGGAGGCATAAACGGGGTAACTTCAAAATGTCTGAACAGGAGAGGCCTATATCAAAATAACTTACACATAATTCTTCGTCTGCTCTAAGTCTATTTTCTTTCCTTACAGCCTCCTCGTGGATATCGTGAGAAAACCAGACGAAGTAATAAGAGGACTGCAGAACACTGAAGGAAAAAAAACACGTTGTAGAAAATCCACCGTCTCGCTGATGGCGCAATCTAAAGTGAAGAACTTCGCGCGCCTTTCAAATCTCGGAAGTTTACGGCGTTCTAAAGTGTAATCGTTCAACCAACAAAAATATCTGCTTATTCTGCACGAGCAGAGCGATTACTTGATGAGATTTTGGCGTGCAGCATTGCACGGGAGAAAACGAAAATGACATTCAGCCGACCAACCTCTTCAGTGAAAGATATATCGCTACAGTTCAGAACCGTAGGCAGCGTGAACCATCACTTGGCCACCGGGAGGTCTTGGTTAAGATATAGCCTCAATCATCTTCTGGAGATTGAGCCCCAAATCTTCGGTGTGCTTTAGCGCGCAGAAAATCCTCGTCGAAATGTTGAACTTCAAGGCTTCTAGCAAACCTTCTCTGAGCGCCAAGAAGGCACTGACGACGACAAAAGGCATCCTTACATTTATTTTAGAAGCTTTTTCCCAAAAGTTGAATCTCCATTATCATAAAGCTAGATAAATTTCGAGCGCGGATTTTCTGGATCATGAAACCTGGAAATGAGATTTTGCATTTGGCAAAAAAAAAAAAGAGGATAAGACTACTTTCGAGCCAGTGGGCTGACGCGTTTCCGCTTGTGAGATGGTTCGCAAAACACGGTGGTCACGAATTTCACGTAATCCTTCGGTCGGACACGAAGGGTTTCTGCGATAGATTCTCAGAACCTCGTGGCAAAGCTATGATTTAGCATGGTATGTTAAGCACGTTCCTGGTTAAAAGCTTCAGGTAACAATCTTAAACAATTGCTAGAAAGCCTCATGCGCGATATTCTGTGCTATAGCACGTATTACGGGAAGAGTTCTAAACCTTCAGTAGACAGGAATAACGCGGCCCAAGAGACATTTTACGTTTACACGGCTTCCACCTTGCAGATTACAACTCCACCAACTTTATACCGCATTGGGGGGGGGGGGGGGGGGTGTTTGCAATGGCAGCGGCTTCAGAACTCCTGCTACATTATTTTCTCGCTTATATTGAGCTTCAGTTGAAAATTTAAAGAATATGTAGTATTGATAGCTATTGCAAGATTTCTTTCATGGGGCAATGTACATTTGTGTACCATGAGATAACAGTTGGTCATTTAATGCACCAGGTACAGCGGGAAATAAAAAAACCTTCCGGCACATTTTATTGGTTGTTTCAGAGCACTCTGGCATTGACGCAAAAGTCCTGGAAAAAAGGCTTCAAAGATGCCTGACCAAGTAAGCGGGTGCAGCAGCAATAGCATTTGGATTGCAATCTGTGTGCTCTATTAAGAGCACTCGAGTGTGCTATAAGGCTGCGCGACATCGATTCCGAAATGCGCAACAGTGCGGTTCTATGTTCCATCTTGAGCAACATTTTATTTGCTGGAGCGAAAGTTGTACTGCCAACTTGTCCCTTCGCCACAAACAACAGCGTTTTCTTTTCAGTACGTTCTGTACGTTCAATGCCACAAAGTCAGACAACACAATGACGATGAAAAAGTACACATGACCAAGAAAGAAGAAAAGAAAAACAGAGGCTAACGTGACTGAAAACAGCGTTAATGGAGAACACCTGCAGGTGCGTGTGCAGACGAGTTCGCCCAAACTGCAGTTTGTGGTGTCACTGTTCAGGCTTTAGATGCTCCGAACGAATAAAAACGCAATAAACAATATACAGGCTGTCACGAAACGTTGACCAACTTGGTAAATCTTCCAGATTAATCACCTGCACAAAAGGAACCAGACAGGAAAAGGAAGTGCTCATATTTTATGCGTGTATTCCTCTTCCCTCCTCTCTCCGCTTCTCTTGCGGGTTGTTCTTACCATGAAGCGAAAAATTTGAGATGTCGCCAGTCCGGCAGCATCCGACAGCTATGATTAAAAAGACTGCACCACCGCTCCCAATGACGCTAAGTGCTGCGTATTTATTTTTGTGGCAGATTCCTAAATTATAATCATGGTCATTTTTTTTGCGCTTTCGGACCTCTTAATTTGTCACACAAATACTAAATGAATGGTGCGTGTCATAGCACGCTGGAGAGTACAATACAACGGAAGGGTAGGCGTTTGAGCCAATTGACAGATCGGTAATCTCGGCCGATGCCACGCTTTTGTGAGAACCGGTGTTAATCGAAGCTTTTGGTGATGTCTGCCCAAATGGTAAAGCAAATGGTATGCAAACAGAAAGCTAATGACCAAAATGCCTGCTGAAATTATGCGAATGAAATGGTATTTTACGCAACTAAAATGTTAATGACGCAAGGACAATTCAATGTTTGATCAAATGTAAAGTGGTAAGGTAAGTGTAACGCAATGGCGCAAATGCGAAACTGCAGGCACGGCCTCTGTTTAAGGGTGGCAGAAATCCACATGAAATGCACACACCCACTACGGGAATGGCTTACACTGTAAAAAAGAAGTCCCGTCATATTACGGCATGACGACTTGCACACTCTTGATACCAGGAAGTTCCCGTAGTAGTACAAGCTACTACAGAAGCCGTATAGTTACTAAAAAAACATTACCAATGCCGTAACTCAAGAAACAACTTTTGAAGCCGTAGTACTCCTTAACATTAACAATGCCATACCACAAGAAACTGCCCTTGAAACCGTAGTACTTCCAAGCATTGCCAATGCCGTACCATGAACGAAAACTTTTAAAGCCTTAGTTACCTACCGACATGGCCAATGCCGTACCACGGTTGAACGGCTATATAAATGTAACATAGAAGTTCAAGGTGACAACCGTAACTGCTGCATAAGGGATCTCACCTGTGAGACATCGTGGCTGTAATTACACCGTAATCAATGTGTACGGTTGCTGTCCTGTACAGCAAATTTGATTAATAATGAAAACTTCATAAAGTAATGCAACATAAATACATGGAAAGAATCCCAACACCGGCGATTGCTAAAGGCGCTCGTGTGTGACTCCTCTGCTTCTTTCTGTATTGCAGCATTCCCCAGTGCTGTAGCCATCAATTAGGTAGCCTATTTAAAGCGGAACTTATATAGTCAAGAGTTCATCCGCAAAGAAATATGTTAGCCAGAATAATAAAGAAAACCACCTTTTTGGCTCGTGTATATGTATAAGATGCTCGACTTTTGGTGATGAGCTTTCTCCTTTTCAGACTAACGCCAGCAGATGTTTTTTTATGCAGTAATAATTCATACCCCATAAATGACACACGAATACGCAGAATAGTCTTTGGAAAACACACAAGAAGGTCAGTTTTCAGTTGTACTGTACTTCAAGAACATGAAAAGCCTGTCCTGGGCCATCAGACGAGCTCAAGATCGAACGCATAAAATGTGTGTCAATACCTGAAATCAACCAAGCAGCAATAAAAAAGAATCGCAGAGCTCCATTTCCTTTTGAAGATCACAATCATTGCGCAAGCAGCCAGAGACTTTGAGCGGGCTCTTTTGTTTCAATTCATTTGCTGGCGTGTGCCCTCTTCGCATAAGCCAACGAAGCATTTGCAGTGATTATTAGATAGGCAGGTGACAAATGCAATTAAAAACACCCATGCAAAAAAAAAAACAATTGTGACAACTAACTTATAATCCCAGGTTTGTTCCACATGAACATTGCGCATTTCGGCCCCTGCCACTATTATAACTTGTTAAGATAAACGCAGAACTCAGCCGCACACGATCATCTATACAAATCGTGGCACTCATGCTAGGCTATGCCATACTGCAACGGAAATACGTGCAGCCATGATGGTATCCATACATGAACAGCTTGTGTAACTATGTATATGTGCATCTGCATTCTTAACAAGCATAATGAGTGATGGACCAAGTGAAAACTTTATTCTTATATATGCAAGAAATAATCTGATTATGATAAGTTATCAGCTTGAAACTGCCAAATCTCAGCAAAGAAGAAGTGGTACTTTCACTGTAACACGATGCAGAAATGAAAGACCTCACATTGTCTTCCTGATGAAGAAATCAAAATCAGGTACAATGAAAAAAAAAACCAAAGACATTAGTTCAATAAATCTGCCTTGTGTTCATTTTCTTGAGTAATATAGTTTACAGGCAATGCTGTCTGTGCAATAAGGGCAAGGGAGATTGAGCACACTAATACATGTCTCTGTGACTTGCGCATACGGGCCTCGCACGCTTCCTTCAGAGCATCATTACCTGTCTTTTTTTTTTTTGTGGTTAACCTGTTAAAATGGCAGGGCATAACAGACATGACAATACCATGAAGCGTTACCTCGGAGTGTTACCTAGGCGAGCCTTGGCTAGAAGGAGCTATTGCAGAAAAAAAAAAGTTACTGGCAACTGTAGCACACATTTTACAGCAGTGCTATGTTATAAAAAGCAAGGCGGCTAAACAAGCTAAAGTCTATCTACGGCAATACCTAGCCACAATCAGTGTTAGGTCTCTGGAATGCTCACTATCTGTTTGGTTCAAACAATTTATTAATTCCTCAAGCACCCATGTCAGGGGCATGTATGTATGTATACATTTTATACGTACATTAGCGGTCTACTCCCACGTTTCGCTGCTTAGCGGAGACTATCCTATTCAGCGTGACGTTTATTTCGGGCCTTGGTGTCGTATACGCTGAGTGCACGCTTTGGAGCCATTTCTCGGGCCCGGGTATACGTGCTCCCTCTGCAAACGTGAACAGCACGCTGTTGAGACGCCAGCGACAAGAGCTAGCTTCAGGCTATGGGCGATTGCAATCTTTACGCTATCACCGCCCAGCTCGCTACTTCCACAGCCCAGCGTCTGCATTCTTGTCGCATAGGAGGGCAGGCACAGCACCGTGCCACACGCACAAACTGCGCATCCCGGCCCGCGGCGGCGCCGGTCGGGATGCGTGGAGGCGAGCGCCATCGGGTGTTGTTGCAAGAAACCAAGCGGCACGTGTAGCAAAACCATTGCAGCGGCGCCTGGAAAGTCGGGGAGAAGAGGCAAAGAAAGCGTCGCTTTAAATCAGATAAGATATCTGCTCCGCGCCGGCTGGCGCGTCGCTAGAGTGGTGTTTTTTGTCGAAGCAGCGCAGTCTTACCAGTGCCTCGTTTGCCGCCAGCGTCGAAAACATGATGCAATGCCTCAACACAAGATAACCGTGCTGTGATGACCGCAGCTGAATTGCGGATTTCCAACGTTAGTCGAACGCGTCCTGAGCAGCCGTGCGTAATCAAAGGCCGGTGCGCCAGCATGGCGCCAGTGTGAGGCGCGGCTGATATATCTGGCCGCGCTTTCGCTCGTTAGTATTAGCAGTTGAAACGTATACGCAGGAGACATGACCATGCCACCAGTGCCGATACCAACTCACGACGCGACACACTGTGCAAATCAGCACCACACAGGCACATCAACTACACACATCGGCTCTGTGAGCGTCTCGACGAAGTGACAAGCAGGCGCCGCCGGCGATTCGGCGACAAATTTTAAATTCTCAGGGTCGATATAGCAAGCTACGCCGTTCAGCTGCATGCCCAGAAAAAACCGCGACGACTGAACACCACAAAAGCACTCGCATGAAGTCTAGAATGTCAACCTATAGCAAGGAAGTTCGCCATAGAGAAAGGCAGGTGCACGGGCAGGTAGTGGATCAGTGATTCGTAGATGAACAGCTTTCTAACCCAACAAAGATTTCAAGCCCATTCGAACTTACTGCGCAGTCACTTGATAGGAGCGGGAGAATCCACAATGCTGCAAGGTTGGACCTTGCAGCAGCGAAACACGCGGGTACGAAGCTGCCACTGTTCGCACATCCGAAACCACCATAGAAACCAGGCCTGCGTGCGTTTGGCCGTGTTCTTCCGCGCGGCGTCGTCATCACGCCAGTTCCGAGCAAAAAGTCAGTTCGGTTGATGTTTTAATGCCGCATTTGGGAAGCGGATATAAGATGGTCTTCCTGGCAATCGCACACAATAACGGTACTCGCCGCGTCACTCATGTTAAACATAACTGTTTATCATACCCCAAAATAAGATTTCATTGTGAAACGGGTTCGCAACCGTTGAAGCCCGCTTTAGCACGCGGCAGGTACGGCGTTCACGCGGCTGCCGTCCCGCAGGATGTTGCCGGAAATTTACCTTTAACAGTGTACGTTGCAATGTACTTTAACAATGTACCTTGATGTAATTTAACAATATGTTTTACTTTACCAGTGTACTTCTCTGGTGTCGACTCTTTGTTTCTTGCCTAAGGAAATGGATACTAGCAGAGTCCTTGAACGCTTTTCTGGTCACGAAACTGCTCCGTAACGCTATGGGAGAGCTTGCTATCATGTTGCTATGTTGCCGCAACTGCCACGCGGCGGCGCTGGGAGCACTGTGGCGGCTAGACGAAAGCTGTGCGCTGCGTCATTCGGCTCTTTATTCTATGGCTGGGCGCTCAAGTAGCCCAGCAGCATCGGCAGTTGGTTTTCCTCCCTGCAAGAGATAATTTGTTGATCTGTTCCGCGTTGTCGCTTCAGCTACAGAGGTACGACCGAAAAGTAATCGTTATTTTGTTTGCCTAGTCACGCCGTTGAGCGGTTGAAGTGGAATTGTGAAATACCGCGACAGGAAGCTGGCGGCTTTACCTTCGACTCTCAACAAGTCAGAGTGTGCGAAAGAGATTCTGACGCCGCGGAGTTTGTTCGAAGCGATAAGTTCATTGTGAAAGGAGGCGCTGTGTCCATGCCCGGCGTCGTTCCTTGGCTGTTCGAAGGGCTGCCGGTGTACTAGGCACCACGGCAGAAATTGGGCATTTTTTTCTCACATGCCATCTGTACTTCTTCACAAGGGAAAAAAGACCAAACTTGCACGGGCAAGTAAGCGCGCATGATGCCCAGCCAGTGGGGGCAAGAAAGTGATGTGCTGAATTGATTCCTGAACGGGTTCAGCCACCCAAACAGGCAGCAGTATTTTTCTCACTGGTTTTTCTCAATGCGATAGATAATAGCAAAAATATCAAGTTGCCTCTTTTCATTCCTTATTATGTCAACCATGTTCGTTTTTCTATCTTTAAACTACTTCGTTGCTTGCTGTTTTTTGAGATGCTTTTCATCATATTAGGTATTTTACATTCCTACCTTGTTTACTGTAATTTTCTTTTGCGCAACGATGTCATGTTCACGAACATATGTAAAGCAATGTGCCATTATACTGAAGCTTGTGACGCAATGACGATGATGCCATGCAAGCGTAGTCCGTCCAAGCAACACACGCTGTCATTATGAAGCATGCCAAATTGGAGTGGAGGTGATAGTGGGACTGGTCCCAGAAGGCGAGACGTTTGTGAAAGCGCAACCAATGCGAGAATTAGAGCTGCACGGGTGGCCTTGCCTAGCTGCGTAACGCGAAGTGCGACATACTATCGCTCGTGCAATGCATATGTAACGTGAACTTGCGAAAGTTACACGTTGAAAATGAACAGACCATCGTTGCAAACTCGGAGTTAAGGCTAGGTTAGAGGCCAACGTGTATTCACGCGACATACGGACGTTCCTTTGCGAAAGCTTCGTCGTTCTCGCTTTGAAATGTTGCCGACACTCTCTGCGATAGGTTGCAGCAGAGTGATGGTAACTTTTATAAACTGTAAACAGGGGAAATCAAGTAGCTTTTCTGTTTTTTAATGCGGTTGCGGCAAACTACCGCGGCGTAGACGGTCTCATTGCAAATGGCTAGCGCGGTCGCGATGCTACAAGTCTCACTGCGAGGCTTAAATGTGCGAGTACTTGGCGAGTTTCTTAGGCTTGCGCAGTGTCACAAGCCCAAGCAAACTACCTATTCTTAAATAAACAATCTCATGCTCCTCTGCCTGAGATTAGGAACTGCGGTGCAACGACACATGCATTCGATATTGCGGCGTCGGAACGACTGCCTCCATCGTAGCCTTGTTATCTTGCAAAGGTAAGGGAAAGTAACTTTTTCACGCGCACATCCAATAATCGCATTGTATATAAGGCGAAATATGGGGGAGTGGTAGTAGAATGTTAGCTGTTTGATGAAAGAAACAATTGCTTTGAATCGGTACAGGAGTTTCAGCCGTGTGCGGTGCGCGCGGACACGGAATGCCCCCACGCTAACAGCAGCGACCCTAGCGGCAGCTCCTGGCCCTGTATAAAACTGCGGGCGGAGTTTCGTGACGAGAAAAGCATTGAAGGACTCTGGTAGTAGGTATTTACGGCAATGGAGATGCAACGCTATCAATGACGATGGAATTGTCACGATGGAACCATGACGGCCTCAGAAAGGCGGCATGGCGACTATGGAAGGACCACAGCTGCATGACTATGACACCATACAGACGACTGCATGATTACTGCGACGTCATGACTGCATGTGAAGAAGGAACGAATGGGACGTGACAATGAAACGAGGACATTTGAATGACGATGATGGAATATTGAGGACTGAGGGACCACGACTTAATCTCGGTCACGAAGTGAGTGGTGACGACAGGTTGATGACGCCGGAACAATGACGGAACGATGAGCATGTAACCATGAAGGCCTGTGGACCACGGCATCGCCATGACGGAAATACGACGATGCAGTAACGACGACTTACTGACAACGACAGACTGACCGACGAAATGTTAACTACGGGTGAATAGTGACGATGAAACCACGACGGGAGTGTCGAAGACATAGTGACGACGACAGAATGGCAACGGCAGAGCAGTTGCGATGTAACTACGAAGGCTTGAGTACTACGGGGTGACCACGATAGCAGTATGATGTTGGCAGCATGGCCCTCGAATGGCGACTGCGCACCGACGTGAAGACAATAGAATGACAATGACGTGACGATGGCGAAGGGCCGAAAAGTCGAAGACGGTACGTGAAGAACCAAATACGACAAAGAAACGACGACGATAGAGTTATAACGTCATAGCGACGACGTAGCGGCGACGTAGTGACGACGCAGTGACTACATCAGACCATGGGCGCTATAACGTAAAACTATTCCAAACTTATCTGTTCCAATTCTGCTATCAGCTCTCCACGATTGATCACAAACTTTTTTCGACCACCCCTACATCACCTGTCTGTCACGTGACGTCACGAAAACCGCGGCACCTCCCCTTCTGATATGATGCGTAAACACTGATTATGCATGATTTGACAGAAAAAAGAAAAACTGTTATTTCTGATTCGACCCCTTTTCGCCATTAGCCTTCGGCTATTGGTAAAACGTTTTCGGGCTGCACCTACTTCACCTGCCTGTCACGCGACGTCACAAAACCGCAAGAACTCACCGCGTCAAAGTGACGTGTACGCGATAAAGATGTATTAATATGCCGAACAAAACTGAATTTCCTTCGGAATAGTAGCGGGCTGCCCCGTTCCGAAAGGAATAAAAGATGGCTGCCGCCGATCGCTCAGACGCTGGCTACTCGCACCTGCCGGAGAGCATGGGTGTATTTGCGTATAATAAACTTCTTGCGTAGCCGCGTAGCAAACTAGCCATGGATGTGATTGATAATTGTGGAGGCTGTTCGATGCGGCGTCACTTTAATTCCGGCTGCAGAGTCGAAACTCGGCGGAACAACGTGCTAGTGTACTGTGTTCTACTTTAGTCTTTAGATTTGTCCTGTTGCTCTTCCTTTCCTCTTTCCTCCCTTCCTTCCTATCTTCCATTTCTGTGTTGCTGTCACCTCCCTTCAGAAGAGTAGGCAGGCGTTGTGCCCCTTCCGGTGGCAGTTGCCAGCCTGCTCCTCGCCTTCCCTTTCCTGTTAACTGTATATATGTGTATATGTGTTCAAAACAAATAATAATAATAATAATAATAATAATAATAATAATAATAATAATAATAATAATAATAATAATAATAATAATAATAAACTTCTTGCGTGGCCGTGTAATGTTTCCGAGCACTTTCGGCACGTTTACCCCCTCATTCTGCCAACTCTTCTTTGCTGAGGGTCCATTTTAGCGTCATTATTGAGCTTCCGTTGCACGCCGCCGCGATTTTCGACCAGCCACCGCAAGCTAAGTAAGGGAAAGCCGACCAATCGTAGACGCCGGCACCACCCTCTTCATCCGGTTATCGACTTTCAGTGCAGTGGCTCGGCCCCATCGAATCCCTCTCCACTTGAGCGTTCTCCTCGCCTCTTGTCAGCCAATTAGATACGACAAGCCGGTCAGTGTAGGCAATGTTATTAGCTTTTCAAGCAAACAAAAGTGACCTCCTATCAACGAGGAGAGCGTTTGATTGGTCTGTTCAGACAACCCTGCGGGTGACCGCCCGGTGCTTGCGTTAGTGGTTACGCAAATTTGACGTCAGGATATTGGAATAGAAACATATTGGAATAGTTTTACGTCATAGGGCCCCATATGTGGTATCGGGTCTGCACTGTAATCCGGAGGGCTAAGGAATGACGGCAACAACGTGACGAAGGAAGTATGTTTGTGTTGGCAGTGACGTCGGCACACACGTCTATCATTTGCGTCCCCGGCCACCTCACTTTACACTACATATGATGTTGGTCTGCACTATACCCTGGATGGCAGTGAAGCAACGCAACAGCCAGCACCTAGTAGCCAGTAAACAAGACGCTTAATGTCCATGCGACTCAAACGAATGATAGATTTCTAAAACACTCACTCACTCACTCACTCACTCACTCACTCACTCACTCACTCACTCACAAAACACATACACACGCACGCCGATGTGCACACACATACTTCATTTCGACTGAATACAGATTCGTGCCCGCGACAGCGTAAAGCGTTTGTTGACGGGACAGGGTATTCGCTGCACTGCCTACTGAGCCACGCACAAGTATAAAAAGAAAAAGGAGAAAGGTTACATGCTTGGACAATTCGTCTAGCTGCTTGTTAACTTGTGGACTTACGTTTCAAAACACACTGATTTGAAATACCAATGAAGGCGCATGCGACAGGTCGAGGAACACTTTTCAGAGAAAGACCAGAATCGAGTGGAGCCTGTGTAACTTTACCAGAGGTTTTACGAGCATGAGAGCACCGTTGCTGATGAGACTTTCAGTTCTAGATATTCGCGTTTAATTTGTGTAGTTGGAATTATTTGTTGTTGTTGCATGCGCTAATTTTATCACGTGAGACAATGGTGGTTTTTTCTCGTATGTTCGACATAGAAATACAAATAATTGAAGTTATCAACAGCAGATGTATCACCAAGCGAGCCCTCAGGCAGGAAGCAAACTTTCGACAAGAAGACGTGTCTTAGTCAGGACGAAGACAAGCTGCTGATGAAGACAAGCCCCATTGAGGAAGGGTTGGTTCCTATCAGAAACAATGCCTGGAGCAACCTTTCGATTGAGGCATCTACGAGCAAACTGATTTTACGATGAACTTGGTCACCCTTTTCTTGTACATTGGGTTAGCCACTTCACGATCTGTCGACACCACTTCATTAAGCTCAACCTGAAATTCTTGCGATACGCTTACTTGTACGATGACGCAGGTTTGTAGCGTTCCCATAAAATAATCCCTGAGTGCAATATACTGTTCACTTGCGTGCATTTTCTTTGCCTAATAATGATGCATACGAATATTCTATGTTGCATTTGATGCGCACGTACTGTTTTTAACATTGCGTCGCTAAATTCTTTCATTGGCGTCGATGCACCGTTAATACGTGCATCAGCTTTTTCGTTGCTAGAAATACCTATGTTGGGAAGGAGCATCTCAGTCTGATGCTCAAAAGTACAAGGCTTTTAAGTAGCAGCGACCCCCATACTTCAAACAAGTAAGGGCAACACAAGCATGTGGCACCTATACTCACGGCTTCTCACGTACACGCTGGTGATTCAGCTTATTTCTCAGTTTCTGTAGTGAGTAGTCTTAGTAGCGTTGCAAGGGGGAGGACTTGGAAGTAACACGCTTCCGCATACTCCATTTCAGTATGCAGAAAAAATAGTCCATCGATATTGCGCACCGTCAGTACAACATTTAAACGGCGCGAAATTGTTTAACTAAGTAAACAAACGTGGAATATGCACTTTTAGTTTAATGATGTCTATGAGCAGAACAAGAAAAGCTTTACAGGCTATAAGCGTCCTTTTGTGAAGCTGAGAGGCATGCCACGGTCCAAGTAAAACAGAAAGCGACAAAGGGCGGTTATTCGATATGCTAAATATGTCGCACAGATTATTGTACTGCTGGGTATAACGTGAACAGCGCGAACACGCTTTTGTTTACACTGTACATCTACTTTGCGACACAAGCTTTGCAGTAAATTTACAGGGTCAATTTAAATAACAAAAAAGTTCCTGTAAGTAGCACTAACCAAAAAGATAAAAGGACGTTCTGGTGGCTCGCGGTAAGTTTGTCAACGTGGAGGAACCTGCAAAAAGACTGCACATTCGAGACAGTGTATCTGAATATCAGTATCTTGGAAGCACGCACCATGGAGTAAGCTACAAAAGGGCAGCAATTTTTTTTTTTGGGGGGGGGGGGGGGAGGGGAGCGTATAAAGTTGTGCTGGCGAAAAAGCTACACCGTCTTCGCTAAGCAAGTTTCCGCAGGATGCGTCTCGCGTCCCTACTCATGAGCGGAGTTGCTCTCTTATTTTGCAGTTGTACGATCGAGCAGCGCAACTACACTACAACTACACTGCACTACAACTACGACAGAGCAACTAAACTGTGCTTCAGCATCACTGCCTTCGGTAAAATTACGTTTCTGATCTGGTTGGATGGCGCAGGCTATGTTAGGAAAGTTTATTTAATTTACGCCATACTAAATAATACATTTTCTATGCCATACTCCTGCCCACTAGTGACTACCAAAAGCTTCAGTACGATCTCGATATAGAATGCTCGAATATACACTTAGGATGAAAAAAGAAAACGTAAAAAACAATTTGGCTGGTGGAGATGCGAGTGGCAAGGGAACAATAAATCAAAAGGAATGTGTGGCCTCTTACGAAATTGCGAAATGCCCATCACGTGCAATGCCGCTCATTCAAAGAACAATGTCATTATAATGCGCTCATTGTAAAGAAACAAAATAGAAATGCAGCAAGCACACCGAAAAAGAGAGCAAGGTATACAGTTACGGTGCGCCTTTACACAAATCAGATGTTCAGCGAAAAAAATCCGTAAGGTGGACGCGAAATGTTACAGCAGTAAAATGTAGCGAAAGTTTATCTGATAAGGTATATTTACCGTAAGAAAAAAAAACTTCGTCTGTAATAAAACCGGAAACAAAGTACGCCGAAACTGTTAAAAAATCTAAAGATATGGCATGTTCAAGGCCTTTGAAAAAGAGCTGTCGGTGAAGACAGACGGTAGCTATTGACTTATTTGGCGAGATGAGAATGAGGTAGGACAGCATAAGGCAAACCTATAGTTCGATACGCACCGCTAGATCGCAAGACAAAAATACGCGCAGAGCGCATTTGCACGTAAATATGATTCTCGTGGCCACGTGGAGGAACAAGCCATCATCTGCTAAGGCTAGGAAATGGATAAGTCGCAGATCGAGGAGCGCAAATGTAAAAGAAACGAACAGAGACGGTAACAGACGCGCCATGCATATATACATACATCCTGGGAAGTGAGCGAAATCTAAAGAGGCCTGTTGAAAGTGTGTTTTGGCCTGTGCGTGCGCATTCACGTCGTCAGTAAACAATATTTAAAATCTCGCACGATGGAAGCACGAAATCCGATTGTGTGAGGGCTTCCTGTCTGAGTAGTCTCCAGCTTACTATTCTGCTTACACTTAGGATTAGATTAGAAACTTCGAACCACCGCGTACTCCTCGCCCCACTCCTGCCCCTGTCCGCTGATAACCCATCCACGCACTTCACACTAATTTTACTGAATTGGGAATCGGATCAAAAAGAGCAAGATTGCGTAGCACGCTGTGCAGTACCCGTCTACATGACAAATTTCACTGTAAATCTGAACAAAAAAATTACCGTGGATATTTTACATGTGCATGGTCGCCAATCGGTAAGGTTCATGAGGCACCATATTAAAGGCGTGTACCTCGCCGCTGTCCCTTTTCTGCAAATGCGGCACGTATTACCAGCAATTCTACAGAACGTTAAAAACTATACGGATATTTATGCACCGCAGGACAACACTACCTAGGTATCTGTATATAACCGACACCAAAGGATGGAACTGTACGTACACTATGCAGTGCACGTGAACCACGTCGAAGTGCCTTAGCATGCCTCGTAGCTCTCACTGCACTGCAACTTGACTTTGAGTCGGGCAATGGTCCACAGATAACGTTAGCTTGACGGCTAATATCCCTCCTGCTTAGACCAGAACCACCGCCTGTGCATACACGTGGCAGCTCAGCAGGGACGGTAATGAGCTCGCGCACACTGCTCACGCAGGTATCAAAAGGAAGCTTCCTGCGCGGCCTTACGCTCTGCATGCCGAGCCGATTGAGCTGAGCTTGACGGTGCGTCTGCGTTGCTTAGTCGTTTTTTGCAGCCCAATCTAATTCGCGTCCCTTGTAGACCTTCTAACCGCTCGTGCACCGGCCACGCGCGATAGAATGCGTACGCGGCCGCCAGTAGTGGGTTGGCGTCACGACGGCTGCCGCACTACCGAGGGCCTTAATGCGCGAGCGCCCATACAACTGCTATCATAATAATGAAATTTGGCAATTTCGCCAGATGGGGTGGTGGTGCAATGACGGCTATAGGAAAACTTAGCGTTCCGCTCGAGCTCGTCGGACGCTACGCACGCGTATCAAACAAGGAAATTTTGGTTTCCCCAGCTGTGCGAAGGATCGACGTGTTGATGCGATGCCGCACACTTGGCAACCGCTGTTGCGCCCCAGATGCAGTGTTCTGAGGAGCTGCTAGGTGTACCGTTTCATTGGCGGGGTAAACAGCGCTTGACCAAGTCTGTGGATGAAGGCTCCGTATACTTTCGCATGATGAGGATTGCCACCAGAGGTGTTTTGGGCGTTCTGCACTGGTTTTGGATGAGATGAGGCCCACGGGAGAACCGACGGCGTTGGTCAGCGCTTGATTAAAATTTCAGGTAGCTTTAGCTTGACGTTTGCAGTCTCTTTGTGTTACACAAATGTTTGCAGAAAGCTGCTCAACAGGGAAACTGGTGTGCTCGCACACCACGGTCACGTCAACAACGGAAGGTAGAGCACTGCCCTGGCTCCACGGCCGGGCTGATTGAACGGAGCGTGACGGTGTGTCCAGTTGAATTCGTTCCTTCTTCAAACAAAAGGACTGCGCATCGTTGGCATTTCTGCAGACCATGATCATTAGAAAATGCACCAACATTCTCAGCTTAACTTCTCGCCTTCGCATGGTTAGCGTTCACGTTCAATGTCACACCCCAGTGAGTCACTTGACCTCTAATAGACGGCGCACGCGTCGTGCATGCGCCGTCTTTACCAAGACCGCTCGGCAGCTGCAACGCCGACGGCGACCGTGTGAACGTGCGCGTATATGTGCTGTTGCATTAAAATCTCTCAACCGGCGGCAACCATGCTCAGCAGCTTTTATAGGATATATTGGAGCTTTGTTTAGGGTAAGTCACGCGTCTGTGTTGGTTATGGAGCAAATCATTTGGTCAATCTTTATCTCTCCGTCTGATGGCTCTATTCTACCCCATTCAGCTATGCACTTGTAGGGTAGCCAACACGCTTTTTCGTATGTCTATAGTACCTTCGCGTTTTAACGATTTCTAAACGTTCTAAGTGCGCCTAACCTTACGCTTGTGAGTAATCTTTACAGACACGTTTGTGAAAAAAATCTCTATGGTGATGCAGGGAATGGGTTATCGCACAAAGTTCTGTACAATGGTGAGTGTGAGCCTTGCACCTCCGATATTCATAACAAATAGGTTAGTATATCCCGGTTTTCGGGTAATCAGCAGACATGTTTAATGAAACTCGGCGCTCTCCTTATATATGATGCAATTATAGATATAGCGTAATATTTCGATTCATTGCCTGTAATCTTAAGCATTTGCGTACCTATATGGAAGTCACTTTTCTACACACGAAATTCCGAACGACGGAGGATGGCCGCAGCAATGCGAGAATGAGCCTTTAAGCACTGCCGCTGTAAAAGCTCCCGCATGCGCTGCTCACGACGAACGGTACAACACACGGCTGCGCACAAACAGCAGATTTTCGTGGACGTGATGAAATTGTCAAACGCGTCCGATAACATGTGTTCTCAGAGCTCCTCAAGCAGCCTTCTAATATCTTCCCTACACGGCAAAACTGGGCCCGTATTCACACACAAAGAAAGTTCTTACGTTGGAATTGTTCGTAAGTGCAAATTTCCTCCAATCGTGATGTCAGACACAGGATAAGCGAAGACGGTCGGACAATGGCGAATAGTAATTTTTAAAGAAGAGCTTTAGTGAATTGGGCCCCTGCATGCCTGAACATTCTACCGTTTCACTTTGGGCTTGCGTCAGAGCAACATGGCGAGACATTTGTTGAAACCCGTGAGCAAATGTTGCCGTGGCGGCTTCGAAACGCTAGCCTCGGGGAATCTGAAAATGAACCAAAATCGGCAGTCATTTGGGATGGTTCGCACGTCTTTAAGAACAGATTCAAAAACATGACACGGTCCTAAAGGAACCAAAAAGACCGCATATCAAAGCGAGAGACGTTACCCAAGCTTTGACGTAGTTGGCGTGGGTGTGTGTCCGGAAAAAAACTCAACAGGCTCCTTGCCTTTCTCTTAATGTGATGGAAATTCTATGGACACTCCAGGCGAAGTTCCACAATCGCCATCGGCGTCGCCTTCGCCGTGATGTTCCGTGTAAAATCAAAGTGCGATAAGACCGCGGCAACGCGCGGTATGCTTTAGGTGCGAGCCAGGGAAAGCATGCGATGGGGGAGTGGCTTGGTGGTTGGTGCGGCGGCTTCTTCTCGCGCGCAAGGAGAGGAGTGGAAAGATGTGCGCTTCCTAGGAGGTGGAGGAACTATGTAGGCAGGCGTGGTAGCGCGTCACCGCTTCTATCCCGGCCACGGCTGCACATGGCTCGTCTTAGCACGTGCGCGTGCGTCCTGTCTTGGAGGTAATCTGTGGTGGGTTCGAAGGCTAGCCGACATAAAATATATCACGGCTTCTTGTGCGTAGTGTTCTCATATGTCTATTTCGCGTTGAAGCTAGAGACAACAGGAAGGGAGATTAGTTCGCCACTCTACATGACACCAGCTTTCTGACAGTGAGTCTCCCCACTCATTCAGTGAGTTGTGCTTCTGTGTGCCTGTGCGTGCGCAACAGCGTGCTTATTAATTTAGTTAGTAAGAGTGTTTACAGTAGTCTACGCCCCTGATAAAATTGCTGACATTACTCCTAGATAAATTACTGCTACTGACCTTACTAGTAATCATTGTGTCTCAAATAAATTGCTATCGCAAGCAATGCTTCGCCTTTCGAACGAAACTGCGACTTCTTTTTTTCTGGGACGATGGAAGCGAACAAGCTTGCAATCAGGATCATGTATTACAGAACATTAAAGCAAGTAAAAAGAGATGCTTGTGAAAATAACAGACAAACGCCAATAAAGAAAGCAGCCCACTATAGTTTTCCTACAGGAGTGAAAGATGTTGAGGCACTTGTTTCTCGTGACTTAAAGCACCAGACAAAGCAGCCCTGAAGTCGCAAAAACAGAAGTAAAGCAAGAAGCCCTGCGAGGGATGAGATATGCTTGAAGTTATCCTTCATGGAGGTGGGAGAGCGAAAATGTTGGACACTGTGCCATTAGGTAATAGAATGCTGAGCGATGGCCGCACGTATGGATGACCCACATATTCCCGGATGGCCCATTCCGCCCCACCCTACCGCCGCATTAGCGCGGCAAGCGTGAGCTTGCTCCACTTTTCCTGGGAAATAAGCCACGGACGTGGGAGGCGCAGACGAGCGCTCGTGTTCTGGTTTATTTCCTGCAAACTGTGAGTGGTGGGACTTAGGTAGAAGGGTGAAAAATATCTTAGGTCGTGCATCCAGACGTGTTTTATACACTCATGTTTATGAATACGCCCCAGTGTTAGATACGCGTGGCAGCTCCACAATCACGGTTCAGTCGTAAGCCAGCTTTTGAAAGCCAAGCTCTCGTTGCCTACACTCCCAAGTTTGGTGCGGCGGCTGTAGCTTCCGAGTCGGTTAGTCGGTATCTCGGCACTACATGCGCGCCTAATTGCAAGCACCAGCAAATGGGCTCGTTTGCTGGAGAAAGCGCCCCCGTTTTTCTGAGTGCTAAAAAGCATCTTCCTGTACAAAACCTGAACATTGAATGTCGGTTCATAATATTAGGAAAGCACGCGGACCTACTAATGGAATAACGAATTATATCTAACATATCACTTAATTTGCTTACTTTCCTTTGATTTAACCATTTGTTATGGGCCACTGGGTGTGCGCTTACTCGTAGCCAATACTCCAGACGTGTCATGTGTCGCAGTGACATAAGAGGTACAGTATCCTTAAATGTAATTAGATATATGTGTCGTGCTTCTCTGTGCGCGTGATTGCCTATATTATTCCCACGACAAACGTCATCGCCTTCGCCTTCATGACGTCACTGCAATGAAGTTTGGCACTGGGCATCCACGTGATTTGTTTACATTCCGGCATAGCTTGAGTCGGTGTAGTGCATAAACATAAACTTTTCATAAGAATAAAATTGTGACATTTGTTGTCCGCAACCGTAAACATTGCGGGATGTTCCGCGGTGCACGGACTGTAAGCAAAGTTGTTTGTGTTTGCATTAGTTGTACAGAATTTAAACAGTGCTTCATGAAAACTTGGCTTCGCGTGGACTACAACGTATACACATTCGATTTGAACAATTAATTTTTTTATGACGAATCTCTTGCAAAAACGTAAAGCGTTTGCAGGGAGCAATGCATTCAGTCTATATAAGTAACGAAACTCAACAAGGTTATGCCTTTAGCTTCTGCTAAACTTTTCCTAGATATATTGTCGAGTCCTTTCTTCAACGTACCCGCCGCGGTTGCTTAGTCGCTATGGTGATCTGCTGCTAAGCACGAGATCGCGGGATTGAATCCCGGCCACGGCGGCCGCATTTCGACGGAGTAGAAATGCGAAAACACCGGTGTACTTAGATTTAGGTACACGTTAAAGAACCCCACGCGGTCTAAATTTACAACGGACTGTATCCCATCTGGTCAAGAGTATACATAGGGAAAGGCAAGGGGCCAGGACATCGACCAAAAATATTTAACAGCCTTTTAACGTTTCGGCTCGCGCACAGGAGATTAGTTCACAATGAGACAAAACCGGCATAGTTACAGTTTTTACGTACAGCGCCACGACATGAAAAAAGAATCCGGCATGCACGGATGCTCGTCGCAATTAAGAGTGTGCCGCATGGTGAGGACGAACAGTGACCCCACGTAAATGCGGCCAGATAGATGCTTCGCCGTGGCAATCACACGTGCAATGCTGACGGATGGGTATATATATATATATATATATATATATATATATATATATATATATATATATATATATATATATATATATATATATATATATATATATACATATATATATATATATATATATATATATATATATATATATATATATATATATATATATATATATATATATATATATATATATATATATATATATATGTATATATATATATATATATGTGTGTGTGTGTGTGTGTGTGTGTGTGTGTGTGTGTACGACCTTTATGGTTGCACTCAACAAACCGGTAGTATTTGTTCGTCGTTCACGTAAGGTGTTCACCACATTACACTGTCACACGCGAAGACAGGCTTTCTCCTCATAATTCAGAGATTTTACGCACCAAAACAACAGTCTTAATTTGATGCACGCCATCTTTGGGAACTCCAGATTAATTTTGGCTACCTGGGGTTCTTAAAGGGGCACCTCAATGGAGACGCAGGATTGTTTTGTTTTTGTCTTTTCATTTTTACCTCCATCTCAATGTGGCTGCTGCGGCCAAGATCGTGCCCCTGACTTTGATCTGTGTAGAGCAACGCCATACCCACAACAAAATCAGAAAGTATATATATATATATATATATATATATATATATATATATATAATACAAACATTGATGATAAGTTGGAGGTGCTGGCCCGTCTGGTAACCTTGCGTGCTATTGCTGGTGTTGAGTAATGACTACAGGTATACGCAGTGCTCAAACACACAAAGCGCACGTACAACTACAGGCACGCACACACCCGCTAAAGTTCTCATGACCTGCGAACCTTAGAATAACCTGAGAAAGCGAAGAATAAACGAAGCGAATGCAAAGGGTTTGAGGAACGAAAAAGAACAGGGGGAACAAAAGAAACTAAGAAGAAGCAACCAAGGTGTGATTGGGGGGAGGGAGTAATGGCCTTTTCAGCGAATCTAGAAAGCCGTACGAGACAGGCTTCTTACTCTGCATGTGAGTATGCAAGCGAACGAATTGACAGAAGCTGCTTTGAAACCGTGAAGACTGTACTTTTGTTGGTAACGCACGCCGGTGTGTTCTTGTGGAGCTTTCCGGAATGAGGGGGAACCACTGTCGCTCACCGTTAGAAGCGCGACAGGCAAGAAGAGAAAGGCGGGATGGGTTGTAGTGTTGTCGCACGAGCGCCGTCCCGGCAGAGATTGCTTTCATTATGCATCTAACTTACGCCATCGTCACGCAACTGGCCGGCTTTTCTTTCCTTCTTCTTCTTCTTCTTCTTCTTCTGTTTTTTTTTTTTTTGCTGCCTGACTTAAACCAGAAAACTTTTGGAGAAGGCGTCAAGAGAATTTCACCATTCAATTACGGCTCCAAGCTGGGAAGTGTTACGCAGAAGGGGTACTTCATATATTTAATTGATGTCTCCTTTTACTTTTTCCTTCTATTGCTTAATTGTGCGAAATGTGTCCCTCAAGGAAATGCGTTACATTTTCTCTTTGCTTCTTTGTTTCGGACTTACTTACGCTCTGCTTTTAGAGGAATACCCGTAACATGTTTTGTTCCCTAAATGCGGCAGGCATTACCAAATCATGACCGGTAGCTTACCCCTATGCTCGAAAACAAAAGTGCGTAATCATTACATTGTACTGGTACTAGTAACAATTAGGGTAAAACATTTGGAGGTTAACATACGAGACTGAGAAGAAATTAAGCAGCACCTAACGAGTGATGGAACGGAAAATGTTAAGCGTAGCGTTAAGAGAGTGGCCGACAGCGATGTCGATTAGAGCGCAAAATGGAGAAGCCGATATTCTAGCTGACATTACGAGCAAAAACTGGAGTACAGCAGGCGATGTAAAGTGTAGGACAGGTAACAAATTTCTATTAGGGTTCCACAATGAGGACCACTCTATGAATGGAAGTGTAGTCGAGGACGGGAAATAATTAGTGTGATGGCTTGGAAAAACCAGGATTCAGCCAGCGCAAAACAAGAGTAGTCGGAGATCATTGGAAGAAACATTTCTCCTGCCATGGGCACAAAAATAGGCTGAAGACAATGACACATTTTTGAAAACAACTTTTTCAGTCTCCCTCGCAAATTCATTTGAGCGAAAAAACTGGCCCGCGGCTCCAGACTCGTATGCTAAAGATGAACTTGAAGCCAGATAGGAGCTACAAATAAAGATCTGGACGGTCTTTCTTCCCTCAGACTTGATATCAATTCTCTGCTACCACTTCCTCCTAAAATTGATCAACTTTTGGGACTGATGTCAATTGTCGACAAGCGCCAGTCTTCCGCTTCCGTGTGCGAGATACAAAATTCTATTACATTCATGTCGTCTAAATATGATGAATTTCTCGTTAGGATAGAAGCAAGTGAAAAAGACATCAAACAAGCCAACTGGAGGTTTCGTCCTCTCGCGTTCAAAGTGCAGGAGCCTGAGACTGAGGTCCAAGCTTTAAGGGTTGAAATGAACAAAGAGGAGGAGTATAGTCGCCATCCAAACCTAGAAATTCACGGCCTTCCTGCTTCACGTGATGAGAACATGCGCGCTGTTGCGGCCAATTTTACCAAATATTTGAGCATCAAAAACTACGATAGCTCAGGCACTCTTGCTGTCCATCGATTACCAAGCAAGAAAGACAAAACTCCAGTCATCCTGATTAAGTTTGCCTCTGTATCCATGAAGGAAACTTGGATGGCTTGTCGTCATGAACTGAGGAAGCTACGCAAATCAGATAAAGATCCCATGCTTTTTTTCAATGATAACCTAAATACCAGCAAACAGGGGACTTTTCTGGCTTGCCAGGAAGAACGGAAAGGAAAAAAAATATAAGTATGTTTGGACCAAGTACGGAAACGTGTTTGCAAAGAAGCAGAAATGTGCTTCTCTGATCCGTGCGCACCACGTGATGATCTCGTGCGCGTCACGTAACCGTTCATTGCATCGTATTATTCATTGCTGAGATCAGTTGTCAAAGCTACCTCATGGCCCTGCGTGACAATCTGGTTGACTTTCAAGCATTTGATAGTCATATTTCATTTCCATCGGCAGTTACGACAGTTCATATTGATAACCATAGTTTACGAAAGCATTGTGACACCTTTTGCTCTTACGTTGACATCATGTTACACAAAGTGGAAGTTTTTGTTCTTACTGAAATAAATATTTCCTAAGCTGTCAGTCTTCCGAGTTTCGTTTCCTCTTGGTTCCCTCGATGCGCTCAGAGAGGCGGCGGGATTGCAATCTTTGTACAAGATATTTGGAGCGTGGAGCGGGTACCGACTAACTTTTCTAGCGCGGAATCTTTCGCACTCAAAATTTCAAACCAGCTGAGCCATATTTCACTCCTGGCAATATGTAGACCACCCTCAGGTAACCTGGTCTTGTTTCTTAATGAACTGGAGGCTTATTTACAGAGAACTACGCTAGATCCTAACGTACGTTTAGTATAGGCGATATTAATATAGACATTCTTAATCCAACAGTACCCTCGGCATCTAACTATTTGGATATCATTGCAAAATATAGACTAAGCCTAACAGGCTTATGAGCTAGGCTTCGTACTTTGATATAGCTAAGTTTGCTGTCAGTTCGGCAAATGTGCCCCCCTGTCGTTTCTGGTAAACATGTTCTACACAGGGGCTACACATGCGCAGAAAATTGCCTCGGTAAATAAAGCAATAAACCTGAACGCAACTTCACTTTGTTAAAAACAAAGTTGGCGTTGGCGCGTACGATCGTGTCTTGCGTTGCAACTGCACCGAGCTTCTCCATCACTTTTATCCGTAAATCAAAATATGTTTGTTTGCAACGTCATAAAAGTGCATTTTGATTTGATCTAAACATGAAGCACTTTTTCTCTTACTGAACGCTCTTGTGAGAAATGTGTCACTATAGCTAAAAATTGCATTTGCATCTGCTGCTCTGAAACCTATATGGCGGAAGTTACTAACAACATAAGGAAAGAGATAATGCCGCTACAAAACGCAATAACTGTCCCGTGCAGAGGCGAGCTGGTAGAGAAATACATAAAATGCAGAGAAAGGTAATCAAACAAAATAAAGTACGGCATAAGTCATCGACTATCGATGATAATGCATCAGTTAGAGCTGTCCTGGTGCTATAAGAAAGCTCATATCTGATTGACTGAGTGCAGTGCTGGAGCCCTCGAGTAGAAAAGGGCTCAACAAGCTATTGCTATTTCGTGTCCTGAAGGTAGACGTAACCAAAGGCTCGTCAACCGACGTGGTGGCCTAATGGTTTTGGCGTTGGGCTGTTAAGTCTGAGGGCACGGAATCGAACCCCAGCCGTGGCAATCGCAGTTAGATAGGGGCGAAATGCCCAAGCGCCCGTGTACCGTGGATTGGGCGCACGTTAAAGAACGCCGGGTGGCCAAATTTTACTCACCCACTATGGCGCGCATCGTGGTTCTGGCACGTAAAACCCAAGAATTTAATTAATTTAAAGTAACTTCCCCTATTTTAGTACTAGAATTTTGGTGGTAGATTGTTTATTGTTAGTAGTACAAAATATAATGCGTCAATAGCTGACTGGTGCAAACTACTTCATCATATAGGCTAGTCTTTTACTTTTCTCACATATGCTGTACTCGATTTAAACGCACTGTACTCACTATCTTCTTTTGCCTTCTATGTTCGGATTTTCTCATCACCTAGTATACTGCTACTAAACCAGATATTTTCGATGTGATTAACATTGTTGCGTTTCTCGTTTATCTATCTATCTATCTATCTATCTATCTATCTATCTATCTATCTATCTATCTATCTATCTATCTATCTATCTATCTATCTATCTATCTATCTATCTATCTATCTAATCTCAGCGGCGACTGGAGTCCACGGGCAAAAGTGGGACAGTTTCGTCATGCTAATTCATTTGCATGACGAAACTGTGTGCGGGCTGCAGCATCGGCACGGCGTAGACGAGCTCCTTCCCGGTTCTGTTCGCGGCGTTGCTGATCGAAATCTGCCTGCTCCTCAGGACTACGTATGACGCGTGGCCTACCCATTTCGGAGCCGGAGAGAAACTGCAGCGCGCGCGCTCGGCTGAGACGGAGAGCAACGATGTCACTACTGGCGCCGCGAATCGCGCGCCTCTCTTTTATTTTTTTTTTCGCGCATACACATGGGGTTGCGCCGGAGGAGTCTTCGGTATACAGAAGACACCACGAATCCATTATGCACACCAAGACCTCTGAAACACCGCAAGTGTCTAAGAATTCTCCACGTTAGCGAGCTGAAAAATATCCTTTCTTCTCTGTGATACGTTAGTTTGATACCAATGATAACTCAAATCACTGGCGGAGAAACAGAGTTCGCCCTTGCCCCCCCCCCCTCGCCATACAAACATGCCGGCACTTTTTCTGTGCTGCCGAAATCGAGTGTGCAGTGATACCTCACACGCCCCTTTCTACATTCCTTTTACTGAGCCCCCACCCCCTGGCATACTACCCTGGATCGGCCCCTAACGAAAATGCCCGAGGACACAATAAGGAACAGAGTGCGGAAAACGCCACATTTGAAACTTTCCATGCCAATTTAACATTGGACATGGTAAAACTGCAGCGCCCACAATGGACGGAGGACACATGCAGTCTACACACAATGGTGCTGCAATTTTACCAAGAATAATTACCAACTTGCTCCACTTTCTGTTCTTTAACATTATCCCCCATAATGTTATACCTTGCATAGGGGAAAGCGTGCTCCATATCACTTGAAGGTCGTTCTTAGTTTCTCGGTAACGTTGGCGCTTCATTGTAGCCATCCTGGAGTCCACGTAAAACAGTTAGAACGAATAGAGAGAGTAAGTACGGCAAGCAGAAAGGAATAATGAAAAAGATCACCGCGCAAGCACTCCGTACAGCTGGTTAACCAAGCACTCCGTACAGATGGTTAACCGGCGAAGCTGATGCTTGCGGCCCCCGTGTTTATTACTGCGTTTATCCCGACGCTTTAGTAAACAACGGCTTGGTAGGCTGCCGTATCCTCGGTACGCAGTTGCTGCTTGCGCTCGGCTGCACGAGCTTGTTCTTGTGTGCGGGCTGCAGCATTGGCACGGCCTAGACGAGCTCGTTCCCGGATCTGCTCGCGGCGTTGCTGATCGAAATCTGCCTGCTCCTCACGAGTACGTATGACGCGTGGCCTACCCATTTCGGAGCCGGAGAGAAACTGCAGCGCGCGCGCGCTCGGCTGTGACGGAGAGCAACGACGTCACTACTGGAGCCGCGAATCGCGCGCCTCTCTTTAATTTTTTTTTTTCGCGCATGCGCATGGGGTTGCGCCACAGGAGTCTTCGGTATACAGAAGACAGACAAATGGGCTAACCATATACAGCTTCGCTATGGAAGAAGCATTGCAGCAGATCCAACGCGCCTTCTATCTATAGTAGAGCAAAGTTATGTTTAACACTACCGGCCCTGGTTGCTTAGCGGCTTTGGTTTTGCGATGCTAAGGACGAGGTGCCAGGGGCAAATCCTGGCCACTGAGGCTGTATTTCGATGGATGAGAAATGTGAAACCACTCGTGTACTAAGATATTGATGGACGTGAAAGAACCGCAGGTGGTCAAAACTCATGCGGAATCCTCTGTTACGGCGTGCCTCATTTATCAGATCATGCTTCTGGAAGGTACAACCGAATAATTTGTTTATGTTTAAATCCATACAGAGTGCCGAAACCTGTGTTAGTTTCTCTGTTATTGCAATGACAGTTCAATGTCACACTGCAGGAATTCGCTCAAACTACGTTATCCACGTTACAATAAGTTGTCGAAAAGCAGCCCGTTCGCATCTGCTCGGGTGCCTGGACATGTGCCTTCGGGCTCGTCTGTTGCGCAATGTCACACACACGGCAATCATCTCAAAGGGATGTTTGATGGTAGCACAATAAAAGTATATTTCCGAATCTGGCCTAATGATAAGAGTATCGAGCTGCTGTGCCTGGGGGAAGGAGGTCTGATCCCACCATCGAGTAGGACAGCAACATTAGCCAATGCAAGGGAAGCCTGGGATGGTTCGCAACGAAAGCTTTCTTTAAAGAAAAAAACATAACGAACAGTCAGAAAAGGTAAGTGGAAGGCACCACGAACCAAAAATAAAATGTTGTTCCTACATTAATTAGGGCAGTCATTAGGAGCTACAATTCGCGTTCGCACCTTTTATTCGCCCAGTCGTGGAATGTTTTCTTCCTTTTACTTATACTTTTTGTACACTTCTTGAAAGTTCTCACATAAATGTGATAAGCGGCTTTTCTATTTGATGTCGAATGTGCAGGTCACCACGCGTTCCCCCTCCCCTCCCCATCCGACCACCCGTTTCTTTGGGCTTCTCAGGAAGCATTTCTTAAAATTTAATTTTGTTTTCTTCTCGCGATAATGTTCATCGCACTATTCACCAGGCAAAGCGCATTTTATTGCGCGCCTAGCGGCTCTTGCCACTATCGTGTTTATGGCAGCATCAAAAGAAAACACACAATCCTCTAACAAAACAGGGCGTGTTTTCCGCGTCGTACCACGTCAACTTGTCCTCGGAGGATTCAGCGTTCCAAGGTGCACCGCAGCGCCGCATCACAGCTACATATTGCGCACTTTCGGGACTACTTAATGCAATCGGGGGCTTCGAGCGCGCGAAACGTCTAGAAATTGGCTCTCATAGTCTTGCGCAGCAGGGATTGACTAGTCATTAGCTTCAGTTTTATCGGCGGGGTCGCGTTCTTCATTAAGTGCTACTCAGCGAACGAAATGCCTTAAGTCGAATCAGCAGACCAATAAAGTTATAGTGCAGGTCGACGTATTGAGATCGCGAAGAAAATGTCTCACAGCTTCATTTCAACTATTTGTAACGGCCATACGCTACGCACTATACACGAGGCATTATTAATTTCCTGCGTCGGTGTACAATCTCCTGCCATCGCGGCGTTCCCGCGGGGTGGCACAGCATGTCTAGAGGGAAGCGTGAGAGAACAGCCCGGTTGCAGTACGGGCCTCATACATGACGCCACTTCCCGTACATCCTTCGGTCAGTCTTCTTGCCGTCTCCATGGCTAGTCCAATGAAACTGCCTAGCCTTCCGGAGCTTGAAGAACGCAAGCGCCGCCGAGCCGAAGCCTTTCACCCACGCTATGCTGTGGAGGCCCTGTTAGGGTTGGCGTCTCACACCACATGTTGAAAGGAATTTCAACCGACCATCCCTCACCCTGCATCGTCAAAATGAGGCGTGACTTCGCCTGCTATTGTTGGCATCCCGCACCTCGTGCACAAAGAACTTTTTCTCACCCGACCTTCTTGCACCAGGCCTCGTCGAAATGAAGCGTGACTTCCTAATTTGCCATGTGTGTGTGTGTGTGCTTGTGTGTGAGTGTGTGTGTGTGTGAGTGCGTGCGTGCGTGCGTGTGTGTGTGTGTGTGTGTGTGTGTGTGTGTGTGTTTATGTGCGAGTTTAGGGAGGCCCTTTCCTCGAATTGGACGTAGAGGAGAACTTCCACGAACCCGCAACGCGCAAAAGAGACGGACAGGCGTCTACAATTCCAGGAGGCGTGACGACCTACTCCTTTCAGCAGACCCGGTATAACCAGAGGAGGAGGGGCCCTCTTTCTGTGCCGGTCACGTGACGTCGACGGAACCAAGATCCCGCCCACTATTGTAGAGAGCCTATTTAAGGGGCTCCGAAATGTACTTTTGATCACTTCATGCTCTTCTCATTTTCGTTCATCTACGTTTGAATAAACCGTGCAAGTTTCGCACTAGAAATCGTCTCCCCCTTGCTTGGTCGCCACGGTCTACCAGATCCCTGCAGCCGCCGACAACGCCACGCTACCCAATAAGTAACGTCCGTCGAGCTTCGATAGGCAGGCGCCGCTACTACTCGGCAGCAGTACGATACGCTACCGTGGAGCACGCAACAGCCCGCGTCGCTCGGTTGGAGCAAACGTGGCCGTGCAGCTACCAACGCTGCGCCGGCGAAACGGCGGACGGAAAAACTGAATGTTCATCATAACCCCAAAAAAACTATCATCACAAATTACACATTCATCATAAGATAAGATTGCAATATCATTATATTAACGTCACCAATCATTTCGAAAGGATGGGTGCACCCTCAATCTTTTCATCTTTTTCTTCGATCCAACGGTTTAACACTGAGAGCTGAAAAGCAAAGTCTGGATTTCACTGTTTAAAATGGGAAGTGAATTTGTTATTTTGAGGCATCAATTTGAAATCATCCGCGATGTGCAACACGCTGAAATATTTTCCAAGCGTGAAATGAATCAGCGGTTTCAGCCTCTTTTCTGAATCGTCTCTCTTAAGAAGCTGAACCAAATAACTCGTTCACGTATATTTGTTATTTTTTTAATATCAGATTTTCTTGTCTAAAAATACAAAATTTGTGATTCCGAAGCTTTCGGTCTTCTTTTGTCTACGCAAATTAAATTGCAGGGGAACTTGCATCCTCCATTCTATCACGTGTCGGAGACAGCTGCCAAGTAAAAGGAAGTGCTCGTATTCAGGAAATTACGCCTTTCGCCGCCGTTCCCTGTTTAAAAATTAATTTTGACAAGTTAATGAATTCTGTTTGCAGCCCAGTAAAATCCAATCGTCGAAGACAAAATTGTATCCATCGCGAAAGACGTGCATTATCCATGCCCATGCATGTACCAGGAAATGAAATAATCGCCACGACACGCATCGATGCAATGCTTATTAATAACTTCCTAAGATCGAGAGCCTTATGAATCCACCACGTGGATTCATCTGCCTTATAAAGAAGTCAAGTGTCAAAAGCAGAACACGATTTCTGCACCTGGCATTTCGCCTCTTAACCACCTGAAGGAATCTATTCAGGGGCTCCGTAGTTATTTTCTATACTCTTATAACTGGTGTCCTTCCTCGCTGTCATCTCCTTTCGTTAGTTGGATTATTAAGCGTTAGAAACACAGACGTACGAATCAGCGAGACTGTCCGGTCTCAGTGAGATAAGTTAATTAGTTTTTCATGCTGTGAGTTTTGTGTTTCTTGTATATCGTGTCTGCTATGTGCCCTGTGCTTATCGTTTAATATTGTATTACTTCTATGTGGATACGCTAAGCATGCCACCAGGTCATACGAGCTTGGACGCATGTTCCTTATACTTAAGCGCTATATATAAACAGATCTTTTCCATCGCACGTAGATGCGCGTCCACCTGGTAATTCATCTCTGCTTGCACACACCAGAAGGTTTCCTGTTAGATCTTGGCCGCTGAATGTTAATACTCCGTTACGCATTTCATACAGTAATGCAGGGTTGAAGAGACCAGACACTGTACATACGTCAAGAAAATATTCCACGCGTACCAGCATGCTACACTCCAAGCGACTTTTGTCAAATAAACGAGACGAGAGGTATACTTGCTGGTTCGAGCAAGAACAGCCCCTTTTATTGCCTTTATACTGCTTTTCTTTTTAACAGCGGAGCTGCTTAAGCTGTAGTTCCGCGGTGGAGCGTTACCAGAAAACTCAGCCCAGCCGTGCGCCACCTCGCGTTGCCTAGCAACCACCTGCGAGAGCACAGAGCCACGTAACCTCTTCGCACCCCACGCGCGCAGGGCGGAGTCGTGACGTCACTAACGAGTAAAAGAGGAGCATGCGCTCACTTATGTAGTTACGCCATCTTGTTCTGTACAAGCGTTCCGTCTCTGCTCCATGCTTACCCCTGGCACTGCTGGTCGACGATGACTGTTTCATCTTCACTTGTGACTAGTCGTATGCTTCTTCACTGCTCTTCGGCACCAAGAAATACTTCTTGACGATCTGTACCTCTTAGCGACGTCGAGCATGTTCCCACTACCTTTGGTCAGACGCCTGAGAATGAAGTGTTGCGCTCAAGGATCATTCACTGCCTAGAGATGATCATTCAATTAAACACTTTCTGTGGTCATTTACTTGAAGTAGTTCTTCGTAAGCTATGTTGCATTTTGCGCTTTAAACTACTGGGGCTGATTTTTTTTCAGTGGTTTCATATACTAACCTTGAACCTTGATGCTTCGTGTTTGTTGTTGTCTTCGGTTGTCTTCTACTGTTCTATCATTCGATCTGTCTTTGTCTCCTGCTATATCCTTCTAGAAAACAAGCTTTCATAGCGTCGCCGTTCTTTCTATGGAGCTTCTTTTCACCGCTTCTAGTTATTGAACTGGATAGTGAGGTCTTCGGTGTCCTGCTATGCCTTCCTGCTCCGATATGTACTTCCTATATTTTCGCCCGCAGATTGGCTCCGTTTATCTTGATGAGGGTGCGTACGCTTTGCATTCATGGGGTCTTACACTCGTGAGATTATATCTCGGGTCACTGAACTTTCCCATGCTTCTTCTCAATGCGCCACAGTTTTCTTTCTTGCTGCTACGTTCTTTGACACTACTTGTCCTGTAGGGTATTAGAAAGTTACCATAGCGATCGTAGAATTTTTACAATTCGGTTTTCATCTATTCGTGCCATTATGCCTTGGTTACACTGTCCGTTCACTTTCTTCTTTAGTTTTTTTTCATCAATCCAAACGTGAAAAACTATTAGTGTCGACTTTGCCGGCAGCCTTGGGCACGTCCTTGCTGGACCTTGCGGCATTCGTTGAAGGACTGTATCTCGAACTGTCAGACTCTTCTTGATTTCCTGGGCACCACTTTCCCCTAGCAACCAGAGCCGAAGACTATTCCAACGTTTTGAAAATAACTTCGTCAAAATATCTACAATATCTACAGCAGTCAGAATTCCAAGATTCTCGCTCTTCCCTTCCAACGTCTGAGTTATTCAGATCACCGGCCTCCAAATATATATTAGAACGGTATAGCACGATTTTATTGGATGATGGTACAAATTGATTCGAAATGAATTTTTTTCGTTAAACTACTCCCCGCAAACATTTGACGGCGGTTGTACATTGCACGCGCATCTTGTCTTGCGCAAGTGACCTGAGCAACTCGCACTCCATGCGAGAATTTCAATATCCTACTCCACAAAAAACATCCTCCGTCGTCTGCATGACATGCACCTCCTTCGTTTCCCTTTTTTGCATACGTCTGGAATATAAGCAGGAGTTTCTTGCCTTTACCATGTTAATTTACGCTTGCCATTATAATAAGAAAAATATCTCTACAATGATTTGCCGCCATTTCCGCAAGGCACTCTGAACTCCTAGCTGTCGAAGTATCGCTTCGCCTTGGGAAAATCCAGCTATCGTACCTTAAATAAAAGGTATGTTCTTGATTACATTCTCGTTGATACTACTACAGCTATCATTGTTATCGGTACGGTTTGTCTTAATCGCAGAATTTATCTGCAATAATCTTCATATGTAGAGTCGTGAACAGCGCGGAACCTGATTCCCTCTATGATATGACCGAACAAAACTGACCGAAAATAACCGACATAACAATGTGACCCAGAATTGCACAAAATACGAGATGACCGAACCTGTTTTATCGTATTTTTTCGAAAGAAAGTTCACTTTTAATTTCCTAGACTCAAACTTTATAGAGAGAAGTAATGTTCCTCATTTCGACGTGAAAAGTTGTTTATTGCGGTCAGCATAGGAGGTCGCTTGCAAAAAGTGCATGCAATGAAATGTAATGAGAATGTGTAACTTTACTATCGCTTATACGTTTGCAACCATGCTACCCCAGTGCTTTAGTTTAGTGCCAATGTTAAGAGGAAAGAACCCATTATTTCATCATGCATTCGTGACATGCACAGATTACACTGTTCTTGCACCCCGCGTGACGCTATCCAAGTTATATTTAGCCTCAAACACGGCATATGTTGAAGCGTACCTCGGCAGTACGTTTGTCGATCGTGGCGGGAGTGATACCGTTTGAGGAAGCTCACTCTTTCATATTAGGTATAATCGAACAAACTCGTACCTGTGCTCAGCAGGAGTTATAAGGCCCACAAGTGCATAATTTGTTGCTAAACTTTGGTGGATTTTCGACTCTGTCGTCCCCCCGCGCGACACGTAAGGTCCACAAATGGCTTCAAGAGAAGCAAGCCTCAAGAGAAGCCAATTCGTGCCCACCATCTGTTACCACCGTGGTTCTACTACGAATAGGAAACCAGCACGACTGCAAGATTAGAGCGTAGGACTCCCAGTAATGGAGTAGGTTACGCAGAGATCATAGCTGTTAAGCCTATGAGTCTGCCTCTGTGATGCATGAATAAATGTCACCTATGTATTTGGTTACTTCATTTCCGTGGTTTGTGTCTATATGCCCTAAGCAGTGCACGCAAGAGGTGTGACGTATCCTACTGCGGCAGCGTGCACCATACAGCCTACCTGATAGTTATTTTATTGATATTTTGCTTATGAACGCTGTATACGGTAGGAAGTGCCCATGTTGGAATGAAATCGACAATTATAGGAATCAAGCCTTCATTGAACGCATAGTGTAAGCTGACCTCCCATAGTGTCATTCAATACTGTAATTGTACAAATCCGTGTCCAATGTTTCTTGGGTGATTTGCTTGTTTAAGTGAAGTGCCTTTTAGGCAGAACGCCGAGTCTTCCACCTCTACTCATTTTGTGAATTCACTTTGCCAGTGAACTGTCGTTTCCTCCTTAACTGCCATGGAGATGGAGTTTCACGCGCCCGATGGAGTTTTTTTCGGCAGCGCCCGCGGCGACTACCTCCAGCAAGCACAACGGGAAAGAGAGCGACATTGATAGCGACGACACCATGCAGTACTATGTCAGCAGTGACGAATCTTGCCACGACACCTTCAAGTTGTTGCGGAGTCGTAAAGCAAAGCGAGGGTTTCTCAGCGTATCATGGAATTCGAGTGAGTCCACCGTGAGATCTTCGTGTAATGCCGAGATGCTCGCCATCCTGTCCGCGCCAGTTCTCGCCAATGACAACCTGAGACGCCTCAACAGGCAAGCCGTGTCTTCACATATAGAGGCGCTGGTTTCGAAAGAAATCAGACAGAGTAAACACACGTAAGAACGTCCTAGCGATTGACGTAGAACATGCGGCTGCGTTGGATTCTTTGCGCAAAGTCACGGAACTTGACGGGATGAAAGACCGCCCTCATATTCCGATGGGCAAACAGATCAGTAATGGCGGAATTTACGATGTTGGCGAGACCATTGTCGACTCCCATCTGTCAATCTTAATCAAGTAAGCTACAGAGAACACCGTCCTCGCAAACGCGTTTCGTCTCGGCACGTCACGGTGTGTTAAGATCATATGTAAGGGCGAATCCTTCCCAGTGCATGTTAAAGTGGGCCACTTCCGACACGCAGTTCACCCCTTTATACCAAAACCGCTGTAGTGCTGGAAGTGCATGAAGTTTGGCCATGTGAGTAGTCTGTGCAATAACACCACCCTCTGTTCTCGCTGCACTGGGCCCCACATCACTAACACGTGCGAGGCCAGTGTGCTGAAGTGCACAAACTGCAGCGGCCTTCACGATGCATCCTCGAAGGAATGCCCTTTGATTGGAAAGGAAATGACAATAGTGAAGAAAATGGTTAGAGACCCCTCGTCTCACCGAGAAGTATAGCACCATCTATCAAGCGACGACGATCACGTCGCCGACGTCGATCAATAAACTCCAAAGCCTCTGAAGAACGCCAGACACGTACATTACCACCTACTCTTCCGCCCAGGCCAAATACAGTCAGCTCAAAGGATAAAGGCTCATCGAATAGCACGGCTGCTCACGCTTAGACTGCACTCCCGAGGCTACATGCCCCTACTAAGCGAAATCAGTCTTCTACAGCAAGGGACACTTCGTCTGTTCCTGATAAATTGTCGGACCACGATCAACAAGTTGTTGTCATGATCAGCTCTCTGGTGAGTGCTATTCGTGTTCTTCTGGACAAGCTACAGACACCAACAGCTCGAACTGCGTTGCAAGTGCTGGATGTCACCAATGCGGTTCTAGCGAGCCTTCAGAAGTCCAGTGTTTGAGAACTTCCACAGCAGTACCATGGCTCATTGACAACAACAGCGATCGTCCCGGCATGATGTCAGAAGTGCCTCCATATTCCAATGGAATGCGAGAGGCCTGAAGTCACGTATTTCGGATTTTCGACATTTCGTGTTTGAAAACGACTTTCCTATACTGGTCATCGGTGAACCGAACTTACTAGGCTCCATAAGACTATCAGGATATGAACCTTTTGTTTCAACCACATCTGTCCGTAGTAGTAAGGTTCTGGTTTACATTCGCAAGGACGTTACGTATCTTTCGCAACCTGTAGCGCCACACGACGGTAACCAAACGTCCGTGTTACTGTGAAAAAGACGAGGCTGTCTTTCGCTCTTATTGGCGTCTACCTTTCCCGAACAAGTCAGTTTGATAGCAAAAGACTACAAGATATTATGGCTGCTACTCCCGGTCCTTGGGTAATAACAGGGGACTTCAACGCTCACCACCATATATGGGGAAGCTCCAGGGTAAATTCTAGGGGTAGGTCACTAATATCCTTTGCACCAGCCCACAACCTGTGTCTTCTAAATGACGGAAGCCCGACATTTCTGCGACGAACAACGTACTGGACTTGACTTTGGTGTCACGTTGCCTGATATTGAGCGTGCAATGGTTCACTGATATTCAAACCCATGGAAGTGATCATATTCCGACCTATGTGAGAATCCTTGGACTAGACGCTACATTACCAGTTGTATCTCGCAAAATCGACTGGTCAGTCTTTCGGGATCATGTAAAGTACACATGCAAGAAACATATCTCACGCAGATTAGAAGAAATAATTGCAGACGCAATGCAAGATTGCACGCGTTGTTTCACACATGGACCAAAGCGCAGAGAAAATGACACTGAGTTGAAAAGGCTTCGTGCACTACGTTGCCGAGCTAAAAGGGAGTACAGGTGCACGAAATCAATTCTTGACCTCAGAGAAGCTCGGCGTATGCAAAAGAAGATCAAACGCCGAATGGATAAGCTAGCGGATCTAAGATGGAAATGCTTTTGCAAATCACTGGACCCCGCAAGCCATAGTCCCGCGTGTGGCGTACCCCACGGAGTCTTTGCTCAAGCCCCAAGCAACGACGCCCTTTTAACGCCCTTGATCTCTATCACAACCGTACTGAGATAGACGTTGCAGAGGAATTATGTGCGAAAGCCGCCAACGGCACACTTTTTGTCCCTGACATGGCTTTAGGTGACATCCCCGTTCAACGAGATACAAGTATGGACGCTCCATTCTCTATGAAAGAGTTCGAAGCTGCTATGGCGCTCTGTATGTGTTGGTCTTCACCAGGGCCCGGTGGCATAACATATACTGCTTTGCGCCACCTAAGTCGACAAGCACGAAGAGAACTCCTCAGCATTTTGAATAGTTCATGGCAAGATGGTGTCGTCCCCCAGGAATGGAAACGCAACCGCATGGTACCGCTGCTAAAAGCAGGAAAGTTGCCACTAGAACTGGCATCGTATCGGCCTATGACACTTTCCAGATGCGTCGGGAAGCTCATCGAACGTATACTCATGCGTGTCGAATTACCTTGAATAACACAAAATTTACCCTTGACTCTATGGCGGGACTTCGACGAGGCCGTTCATCGATTGACAGTGTCATCCACCTAGTATCATCTGTAGAACAGCAAAAATTGGAGGACGCTTAAGCTTCGCCTTGAAGAGTGGAACGCGATAGCGTTATCGCACCCCGTTCGCACCGCCCACTCATTCGCTCGGCATGCTCTTGAGTCACACAAGGACAAAACGTGCGCCTGAGGAAGCGGAACGAACCAAAGAACTCGGTGTCTCGGATGGAGAAACGATCTACGCGAGCCAAACGTCGTAATCGGCACGGACAGCAGGGCCGCGACGCGCCATGAAGGCGGACGCGATCATGAAGCTGACGCCTCGATGGGATCGTCCTCTATCTCGCTTGGGAGCACCACGCAGACGCATGGCTCCTCGCCAGCAGCACGGCACATATCGCAGGGGACGCTTTCCTACCAGACGCGCTACGGCGCAGCGATAACTTCAGAGGCGTCCCGCATCGAACGCTGCACCTAGGAATCGCGCTGTGAGCGGAAAGAGGAGCCGCGTCGCGCGGGCGAGTGGCGCGCCATCTGTCGGGGCAGCGCCGTACATTGCGAGTAGAAGGTCTTCTGTGTTTGCCGCAAGATGGCTCTGCGCGTGCGCAGAAAAAATGTAGCGGAAACGTACTTCGCTACGCGTGTAACTACGACTTCTGTCATTTACATGCTCATAATTACCGATATACACCGCAGTATAACTTTCTACGGCACGTTTCTAAGGCAGCACCGCATTCACTAGATGCGCTTTTGTCCTACTTCGAACCAACGAACTCGTGGCTGAGCGGTAGCGTCTCCGTCTCACACTCCGCACACCTTGGTTCCATTCCCACCCAGCCCATATTGCAAGTTGTTTTTTATTTCTGAAGTGCCTTCTCGAATTTATTGCTTACGGCCAACGCCGTCGACGACACCAGCTTTTCTGCGACACGAGCTCCTTAACTCTATCGCGTTAAAATCTTGGGAGCGATTATCAGTAGCACCCTTTCTTGACGTGAAAGGCGCTTGCGACATTGTTTCCCATCAAACCATTCTAGACACACTTTTACAGTTGAACTAGGAGGGCGAGTGTATCGATGGATCAGAAACTACTTGACACAAACGGCCTTGTTCCTACGTACGGAAGATGGTCCAACTACCGACCACTACACATGCCGAGGCGTTCCCCAAGGCGGTTTCCTAAGCCCTATTCTTTTCAACCTAGTGGAAACAATGAGTGTCTCAACCTATGCTGACGACATCTGCATCTGGACATCAGCGGTCACTCGCCTGCAGGTTCGCGCAAGGCTATAGAAACCAGAAACACAGGCATCTTAATAATATCTTCACACACAAGGCCTTACCATCTCAACAGAAAAATGAGCGTTAGTCGCTTTTACGCGAAAAGCGATGTCTCGTTATCCAGTATGCATCAATGGCCAGCCTATCTCCTACAAGAGAAATAGTCGGTTTTTGGGTATCGTTGTTGACAGGGACCTCTCTTGGAGCCCTCAGGTTGCCCACTTGAAGAAGAAGCTCACATCTATTGTTCACGTATTCAAGTTCCTCGCCGGCAAAATATGGGGATCGTCAGTGGGCTCCATTCTACAGATATATCAAGCACTTTTTCTCGGATTCCTACGCTATTGGCCTCGAGCTCCACCACTGGAAAAGCTGGCGCTACCGTCGGCGTGACGTACTATTAGGGACCACGTGGACATAGCGGCCACATCGGCTGCTTCGAGAGCGCCGAAGCGAGCTGAAAGCGAGAGTTTAAATTCCCTCGTACGCTGCGGTCCTCATTTAGTGGCGATATTTTCCTGCTTCGAGTGTCTCCTTTACAACACTTGAAAGCACTAGAATAGGCAGTGGCTGCCTTTGAAGGCGCGCAACATGGTAGGCTACTGCTCAGTGCCGCAGTGCCGGACGTACGCAACGGAGCCCGGTGCCAGCCTTATTCACACGTAGCCGCAGGACAAGAAGCTGCGTGAAGCTTGGCTCGCGAGACATAAAACCGGCAAACAGTCATCGGCTACAACTCGGGTATCCAGCAAGCACAGACGCGAGGAAGATTTCTGCCACGGCGCCGGGTCTGCGATGTTCGGAAAACGCGCGCTGAGACGCTCGCCCGAGTCCGCTGCCCGACTAATGTCATGACGGTTTGGTCTATGAACTTGTCGATGCTATAGATACTGGCAAGTTCACTGGAATAGAAAGGGAGCGGTAAGACGCACATTAAAAAAAGACATGGCATATGGTCATGTTTCTACGTGTTATGAATTAATGGACTGGATTACAAAAAAGAAGCAGCGGAAATCGCACGCTATAAGAACACCGATAAACTATACAATGCGACGCAACTCGAGAAATAATATGGAAACGTCCAAGAATTTAGAAGAAAAAAAAACATTGAATCGTTGCGACGGCACATCAGAGCCCCCTCCCCGTATGCGTCGAAGTCTCTACAATGAAATTATTTTGAACAGCTCTGATAGCGCCCACGCAACAATGGTTGCTTGTATACTGTCAAATGCTCATATTCTGCGGCCTAAAGCTCATGGCACTGTGCGAAAATGCGCTCACAGCGAAAGCAAAACATTGTGCGCGGACATGCATGCAGACGCGCAGTCGGTAGCTGTTATTCTGTTATGCCTCATTTGGTTATACAGACAGCCTACTCTAACAACATATTTCACATAGTTTACTCTCAGTGTTTGGCTACCTTTCACGCAAGAAGCCAGTTCGGGAGACTCCAACGCGGCGACCGCGCGCAGTGGCGTTCACTGTACGTATTCGGTAAAGAGATAGCGTCTGTAAACGATTCTGTGCTTTCAGTTTGCCCAAGATTATTATTTAGACAGTAAAAAACTTCTCTCGTTTCGAAAGTACTTACAGAAATGTCCGGGAGAGCTCGCGCGCGGTGTTTTCAGTGAGCACTGACAGCAAAACCTATGAGGAGCGCGCCGCGTGATCCCTCATACTACGCCAGCGAGGCGCTTCCGATAGATGGCGACTCCGTAACTCCTCGCCGCCAATAGCGCTCCTTTGCTTGCTAAAACATGCAAGTCAAATCTTCGAGAACTTAAGAGCGTGCAAGCACAGGCCCTACATGTTTGCCTAGGCCTTCCGCGGAGCGCCTCAGCAGCAGGAACCATTATAATGGCTCAAGACCATCCGATCACCACTTACATTAGTACCGACACACGTAGGGCCCATGTTCGTCATGTTTCACGGATGCAATCAAGCTCCCTTGCCTGCCTGCCAGAACGACGACCACAGGCGTCCTCCTCCAACGACGTCAGCATCCATCGTGCCTGCCTACCATCGGGCTTCACACCCTCAGCACGTTCAACTTCAGCTTTATGGCGTTTAAAACAGCTTCTAGTGCGCATTTTGGTTCCATGGATAAGAAAGAAGACCGACCTCCCTACCTTGGCCTTGAAGCAAGCAACTCTGGATTGTTTGCACAATTTCTACTTTGACCAAGTCCACATATATATGGATGGCTCTTCCACTCAGACCAGCTCCACCGGCGCAGAGGTTATACCATCGCGATCACTAAGCATCCGATACAAGATTTCTCACGTGACAACATCGACCGGTTCGGAGTCTGTTGGCCTCCGAGTTGCTGTTGATTATATTAACGACCAACCAGCTAATCTGTGGGAAATAGTAGGCGATTCGAAGGCGGCCTTACAATGTCTTCTGTCATCTCTTCGTCGCGGGTCCTGTGAACAACTCCGGTCGGAGATACGAGAAATGCACCATAATGTGATCGCGAGAGCACACGACGTCGTGTTTCAGTGGCTGCCTGGCCATTGCGATATCTCCGGCAATGACCTCACTGATGAAGCTGCTAGAAAAGCATACGAAGGAGCAACCATTGTTTCTGTACCTTTATCGCGGACTGACGCAGTCCAACACTTAAGCAAGCTGGCGCAGCGTATGACATTGGAGAAGTGGCACACACCTGAATTCACCCAAAATCAATTGCATTGCCTCGACCCATCTATGCAACTGCGGCTGTTACCAGGGCTTCCGCGAAATGAGCAAACAATGGCGCGCCTCTTATGCTTGGGCGTCGCATTCACCAATGCATATACGTTTTCGATTGGAATGGCTGATAGCGCCGAGTGCAATGCTTGTGGTGTCGAGGAAGCAATACAACATCTACTGTGCCCATTTTTTGAAAATGAAAGACGCGACCTCTGCACAGCTCTCAATCAGTTAGATAGAAAACCGTTCACCTTGAACAAGATCCTGGGACCATGGACTCGCATATCACAGCTACAAAAGGCCACAAAAGCGCTGCTGCGATATTTGAAAGCTACCGGACTGAGTCGGCGTCTGTGATCCGGGCTGAGTGACCGAACGATATCCCCAGTGGACTTTCTCTTCTTGTTTTAATCTTTCCGTCCCTTCTCCCCTTTCCCCAGTGTAAGGTATCCAACCGGGCTCAGTCCTGGTTAACCTCCCTATCTTTCATTTATCATTTGCTCTCTCTCTCTCTCTCCCTCTCTGCTTGTTCACCGTTGTTGATCGCAAATTAGCCTGGCATTAAAAACGCTGGCGGCGACGTGTCTTCTGAACGGCGGCAGGTGCGTTTGCTGAAATACGGCCGGAAGAAACAAATGCGCGTCTTTCACCTGACTCCGGCGTGAACGAATGAGGCTGCACGTGGGAAATTGACCAGACGATGCACGAGTTTGCTTTCGTCCACGGTTTATCGGTTCACGTGACTTCTGTAGCGTCTGGTACTCCACATTTACGTCATTCGAATGTTATTCGCCGCTGCTGGCGGGAATGTTGAAGCGAGAAAGAAGCTGTGCCGCGGAAATTGAGCCATATTTCAGTTCTGAGGACACGACCGTGGGCATGCATGCCACAGCAGGTGCACAGTGGCCACGTACATGTTTACATCACTGGCTCCGTCACACCTACAAGTTCAGCTGCCGTTGTGGTGATACCAGCAAGATCCGTCAAAATACAGCTCAAGATGTCACATGTAGCATCGACGGCAGCTGAACTGATAGCCCTGCGTGCGGCTCTTTATTTCATTCAGGAGAAACCACCCTATGCATGGTCAATCATCTGTGATTGCAAGGCAGCCCTACAGTGTGTACTCTCAGCACTGCGCCACGGATCACAGGAGCAGCTCATCGCAAAGATCAAAGAAGTCCATCATCACATAGTTGACGAAGGACATGATATAATATATCTGGGATTCCCTAATCACTGTGGCATGCATGGCAATGATCGAGTGGACGCAGCTGCCCGATCAGCCCATGACGGCGCAACTGCGTTGCCATTCTTCATTCCAGAGCCAACGCAGCGAAAACGTTTCCGCGCTTGCATGTGACCTAACATTAGCTCAATGGAATTCATCCGAATTCACAAGTGCACGCCTTCATACCCTAGACCCTAATTTACAGCTCCGTATTCCGCCCGGCCTTCCATGACGTAACTGTACCCTTCTAGTTTGTCTATGGCTTGGAGTGAGCATTCTCAAATGCGTACTCTTTTCTGATAGGAATGGCCAACAGCCAACTTCATGACTTCTGCGCGCGCACCGAAACAATCGCGCTCTTTCTTTGTGAGTGCCCTCGTTTCAAACCGGAATGATCAGCGCTCTCAGCCACGCTGGACCAACTGAACAAGCGCCCAATAACGGAAAATAACATCCTAGGAAACTGGCCTACTCGAACATCAGCGCGAGCCGCTATGATGACGCTGCTGCGTTATTTAAAAGGCACCGGACTTTGTGACAAACTGCGACTGTACACTGCGGGACGTATAGGATGGGACGGTGACAGTGTGTAACACTAGGAAAGCCTTCGCAGACTGCATGCCAGTGTCCATAGAAACAGTACTGTATTTTGCGTATGTGTGTGCGGATTTTCTTCTTTTTTTTCATACTTTTTGTCATTCTTTTTCTTTCTCTCACCTGTCGGATCCTTTTTTCCCATCCCCAGGTACAGGGTAGCCAACCAGAGATAATATCTGGTTAACCTCCTTGTCGTTCCTTTGCCTTTCTCTCTCTATCTCTCTGTTCTGAAATACGCCGCCAAAAATGACAAAGCGTTTCAATATAGACTGGATGCGCATGCGTGGCTTCGTTCCAGGATGTCGAACCGAAATGTTGTCGAGCTTGGTTTAGGGGTCCGGGTTCAGGCTTTACAAATTTTCCGGTACTGTTTAAGTTCATATCCAAAGCAAAAAATATAATTGTTCGAAGCAGTTCGAACTGCTTAATACGTGCCCATAACGGTTTGAAATTAAGGATAATAAAAGATTTAGCATCTTCATTCTGAATGCTTGGAAGTATTAAAGCTACTAGACTAAGAAACAATTAGAGCGAGGATCAACGGCGAATATATCAGCAACTTATAGTTGGCAGAATTCATTGTACAGTTCAGCAACGCTAGGGGGAAATTGTAACAAATGGTTGAAAACCTCAGCCGCGGAAGTGTAAGACTAGGAATGGGGATTATTATGCAGAAGACATATGTAATATTCAGCAGCAGTCTGGAAGTAGAACAAGAGTTTGTGATCGGTAATCAGCCTCAGGAATCTCTGCAAGAGTACGTTTATTTCGGTCCTTTACTCACAGGGTACCTTGATCATGAGAAGAAAGTTTACAGATGAATAAAAATTGGATTGAGCCCATACGTCAGGTATTACCAGATCGGCACCGCTAGCTTACTGCTATACTCGAAAGTAAAAGTGAGCAATGACTACATTGTTCTGGTGCAAGTAACAATTGGGGCGAAAGTCTTTGGGTTAACGGAGGAGATTGAGCAGAAATTAAAAGCCCCCTAACGAGCGATGCAATGGAAAATGTTAGGCGTAGCATTAAGATAGCGGCAGGTAGCGGTTTGGATAAGAGAGCAAGCGGGGGTAGCCGAAATTCAAGTTCACATGAAGAGCAGTAAAGGGAGTAGATCAGGTCATGTATAGTTTAGGGCATATAGATAACAAATGGTCTAATAGAGTCCCAGAATAAATACGAAATAAGGGAACAGAAGTGTAGTCGAGGATGGCAAGAAACAGATGTGATGATTTCGAAAACCAAGAATCAGCAGCCCAAGACCTGAGTAATAGATGACTGGAAGAGGCTTTCCTCCTGCAGTGGACATAAAAATAGGCTGATGGCAATAACACATTTTAGAAAACTACATTGCCCAGCCTCACTCGCTAATTGATTTCAGCGAACCATAGTTCATTTCTACCCTTACGTGACGCGGACCGATGCACGAGGTCTATCTCAGCAGTTCATGCAGTGGTCCGCAAAGAAGTGAGAGACTCAGGGACCGAAACAGAAGTAATGGCAGCAGTGGCCGCGGCAAGCAAGAGCAGAAAAGGAAAAAAAAAACAAGCAAAGCAACAATCAAGCAAGCCCGCAAAAAAAAAAAGAAAAAACGAGCAACCAAGCAGCAAGCATGCAAGTCTCTCTGTCGTCAGTACGAAAGCTCATAATTTTGACAACGTATCCAAACTTTTCACAATAAAATGATAACTATTAAATACATTTGGATAAAAGGCTGACTTTTTATTTGAATATCTTTCACCCGTTTGCTTAATTGCAAAGGTAAGGAAGCATTCTGAAAGTTGCTCAGAAAAGTATCATCAAGAGAAGCAGTCCGAGAATCCAGTTTGTTTGATATAACATTTAGGCTAAAAGCACATAAGCCGAACTTCTAAAGCAGTCCATGCGGAGGCGGATTAAAAATTTTCGGTGCCCGCGGCTAACTGCCTCCTTGGGGCCCTAATGACGATATACGATGATGATGAGGACGACTGGTCTACACGTCGGCATGCTTTAAGCCATCGGCCCACAGCATTGACCAAGGAATAGAAGAAAGAGCGTAGTCTTCAAAACAAGAAACCTTTCATTAGGAATAGGATTTTTCATGTTATAAATGCATAACATTCAAGAAAACGTATGTACAATTGTACATACGTAGAATACAATGTACGTATGTACAACGTGGGTAGCAAGCATGGCCAGCGATTTTTTTATCGCAGATGGCCGAGCAGGGCCCCTGAAAGTTGGGGGCCCGGGGCTGCAGCCTCCATTGTCCCCACCTTGATCCGGCACTGAGTCCACGCACCATGGTCGAGATCGTTGGGCATGTTATTTGTCGCAGATACGTCTCCCCAAATTATTACGCCACCTAAGCATATGTACGAGGTTTATAGAGAAATTTCGTTCTATTAGCGTAGAGTAATTTTCTATATTGTTAATCGTGAAGAGAGGAAATGTAATGGATACGCTGTTGCGCTAACATGAAAATAAACACTTAGGAAAGAAAGTAGGAAACGATAGGTCGAGCGCTGAACTTCAACTCTTTTTATTTTTACAGCAGAGCAGTGAAAGTCAACAAATGCGCATGCGTACATCATTGTCATCTAGAGCGATTACAGTGACGTTTTAAACAGCAAAGATAGGACATTTGGATCCTTTGGTACACTCTTAGGCAAAGTTACACCCTTTGGCTTGCCCCTTCTGCCACACAACAATAATCGCTATCTGCCTTGATGCGTTTCCTTTCTTTAACGCTGCGAGCCCGGAACTTTCCAGTGACGAACGGCACGCGCGTTATCAGAAGGGGCACTCCAAAGGGTGTAAACTGTTCTATGCCGATAACGCGCGTGCCGTTCGTTACTGGAAAATTCCCCGCTCGCAGCGTTAAAGAAAGGAAACGCATCAAGGCAGATGACGATTATCGTTGTGTGGCAGAAGGGGCACGCCAAAGGGTGTAACTTTGCCTAAGAGTGTAGACCAGGTCCGTGAGATTCATGCCGACTTATAAGTGGCGCTAACGCAACATGTAACCACCCAGCAATCAATTACTATAGTACTATTGAATAACATATACCATTGAATAAAACATTTTCAAATGCTTTGTCAGTCGGGTGGCTCCTCGTACATTTACTGTGGGGTCACTATGCCTACCGCATCTTCACATGCGCCAGCGCCAGCCTCCACATGCGAACGTGAGCGCATCACCCGCATCTTCATGGCGCCATTTTAAGGCGAACGCCTTATATGCCCCATGAAGCGAAAAGTGCGGCCTCTGTGCGGCTTCCGTCTGACGTTCACATCCGATGGTACGAAACCCACGTGACCAAGTCATGACGTCACACTCCCGGCGCTGGACCTGCTGCGGCTCGCACTGCGCAATAATACGGTGAACAGCCACGGCGTTGAACGGACGCGTGGCTCACAGACAAAAAACCGATCCGACCACTCCTGAATTTGATTAAGTTTGATTAAGTTGGAAAAATGTGGGTTAAAATGTATAACCTTAAACTGAACCGAATAACATGTGTAAACCGAATAATAATATGGAAAGCACCCACGCTACGCTGTGGAGGCCCGCGTCGCTCGGTTGGAGCAAACGTGGGCGTCCAAATGCCAACGCTGCGCCGGCGAAACGGAGGAATAAAAAACTTAATGATCCCATCATAACTTAAAAAACATATCATCACCAATTACACATTCATCGTCAGATAAGGTTGCAATGGCATTATGTTACCGTCCCCAATAATTTCGAATGGATGGATTCGCCGTCAGTCTTTTGATATTTTACTTCTATCCATCGGTACAACACTGGGAGCTGAAAGACAAAGTCTGGATTTCACTGTTTCAAATGGGAAGTACGTTTGTTATTTTGAGGCATCAATTGGAAATGCATCAATTGGTGCGCAACACGCTGAAGTTTGCTCGAAGCGTGATATGAATCAGAGGTTTCAGCCTCTTTTCTGAATCGTTTCCCTTTATAAACTGTGCCAACTCGTTTGTTTCTGTTTATTTCTTATTTTATGTTATCGGGTTCTCTTGTATAAAAATACAAAATTGGTCATTCAGAAGCTTTTTGTCTTCATTTGTCTGCGCAAATTGAATTGGAGGGCAGTTGCATCCTCCATTCTATCACGTGTCGGAAATAACTACGAAGTAAAAGGAAGTGCTCGTATTCACGAAATTACGCCCGTCGCCAACGATCGATGTTTAAACAATAATTTTGACAAGTTAATGAGTTCTCTTTGTAGTCTAGTAAAATCCAATCCTCGAAAACAAAATTATATCGATCAAGAAAAACATGCATTATCCCTGCCGTTACAGATACGACGAAATGAAATAATTGGCATGAGACGCATCCAGGGAGTGCTTAATAACTTCCTGAGATCGAGAGCCTTATAAATCCAACACGTGCGAGTCCTCAGCCTTATAAAAAAGTCAAGCGTCAAAAGTGGAACGCGACTTCTGCACTTGACATCTCGCTTCTTAACCGCCTGAAGGAATCTATTCCGGTGCTCCGTATTCAGTTTCTAAACTCTTACAACTGGTGTCTTTCCTCGCGGTCATATCCTTTCGTTAGTTAGATTATTAAGCGTTGGAAAAAGCAACGTACGAATCATCGAAACTGTCTGGCCTCAATTAGATAATTTAATTAGTTTTGCATGCAGTCTATTGTTTTGTGTTTCTTGTATATTGAGTGTCTGCTATGTGCCCTCCCCCCCCCTGTGCTATCGTTTCATTTATTATAGCTTCTACATGAATACGTTAGGCATGCCGCCAAACCATATGATCTTTGGCGCTTTTTGCTTATATATAAGAGCTATACATAAGCCTATCTTTTGCATCGCACACAGATGCGCGTCCACATTGTAATTCATCTCTGCTTGCACACTCCAGAAGGCTTTCTGTTAGATCCCGGCAGCTGCTCGTGATGTCTGAGCGTTACACCTTTAGTACAGGAATAAAGGTTGGAGAGACAACCACACCGGACATATGTTATTAAAAATTGGCCGCGTATGTGCATCATCATCATCATCATCATCATCATCATCATCATCATCATCATCATCATCATCATCATCATCAGCCTAGTTACGCCCACTGCAGGGCAAAGGCCTCTCCCATACTTCTCCAACTACCTCGGTCATGTACTAATTGTGGCCATGTTATCCCTGCAAACGTCTTAATGTCATCCGCCCACCTAACTTTCTGCCGCCCCCTGCTACGCTTCCCTTCCCTTGGAATCCAGTCCGTAACCCTTAATGACCATCGGTTATCTTCCCTCCTCATTACATGTCCGGCCCATGCCCATTTCTTTTTCTTGATTTCAACTAAGATGTCATATACCCGCGTTTGTTGTCTCACCCAATCTGCTCTTTTCTTATCCCTTAACGTTACACCCATCATTCTTCTTTCCATAGCTCGTTACGTCGTCCTCAATTTCTGCAGAACCCTTTTCGTAAGTCTCCAGGTTTCTGCCCCATATGTGAGTACTGGTAAGACACAGCTATTATATACTTTTCTCTTGAGGGATAGTGGCAACCTGCTGTTCATGATTTGAGAATGCCTGCCAAACGCTCCCCAGCCCATTCTTATTCTTCTGGTTATTTCAGTCTCATGATCCCGATCCATGGTCACTACCTGCCCTAAGTAGATGTATTCCCTTACCACTTCCAGTGCCTCGCTACCTATCGTAAACTGCTGTTCTCTTCCGAGACTGTTAAACATTACTTTAGTTTTCTGCAGATTAATTTTCAGACCCACCCTTCTGCTTTGCCTCTCCAGGTCAGTGAGCATGCATTGCAATTGGTCTCCTGAGTTACTAAGCAAGGCAATATCATCAGCGAATCACAAGTTGCTAAAGTATTCTCCATCAACTTTTATCCCCAATTCTTCCCACTCCAGGTCTCTGAATACCTCCTGTAAACATGCTGTGAATAGCATTGGAGAGATCGTATCTCCCTCTCTGACGCCTTTCTTTATTGGGATTTTGTTGCTTTCTTTGTAGAGGACTACGGTGGCTGTGGAGCCGCTATAGATATCTTCCAGTATTTTTACATATGGCTCACCTACACCCTGATTCCGTAATGCCTCCATGACTGCTGAGGTTTCGACTGAATCAAACGCTTTCTCGTAATCAATGAAAGCTTTATATGAGGGTTGGTTACATTCTGCACATACATGTGCATACTTCATTCCAAATGACGTTTTTCCAACAAACGAGACGAGATGCATGCTATTTCGCCTGAGAAAGAACAGCCCATTTTCATTGTCCTTATTATTTTTTTTCTGGTTCAGGCGCAACAAGTTCATGGCAGTGCATTAGATAAGGGGTGCTCAAAAAACAAAACACAGTGAGCGCTTACATAGAAGTGATTGACTGGCAGGGAACACACATATGTCTACCGGAAGGAGTGGGGGTGGGGTTGTCTGTCAACACTGGATTAGCTGAGCATGAGTTTCACGTTGGCGAATATAACTAAGGAAACGCATCCTGCCATTGCGCACCATCCGGTGTTAGGCTTGGCGTCTGACACCACGTGGCGACAGGTCATTCACCCTACCATCTGGGCCGGAGCCCACGGGCGACAGACCGTCCCCCCTTACCCTCTACATGGTCGTGGCACCGTGGGTGCTACCTCATCACCCCCACGGCGCCGGAGAGGTCATTCACCCAACCTTCTCCGCGGATTCGTGGAAAAGAGGATCGACTTCTCCTAACCGTGCTCGGTGTTGCAGGAGGAGGGGCCCTCTCTCCGTGCCTGTCACGTGTCATCGACGGAAGCAAGATCCCGCCCACACTTGTAGAGAGCCTATTTAAGGGGCTCCGAAATGTACTTTTGGGAGACTTCATACTTGATACTTCATACTTCATTCTTTTCTTATTTTCTTTCAACTACCTTTGAATAAATCTCTATAGAAATCCTATAGGATTTCTATAGAGGTTTATACAGTACCAGTGGCACCCTCGACGATAATGGAAGAGAAATTAGTCCAGAAGAATTCGAAATCCCAAAGGTAACGCCGGAAGAAGCAAAGAAAGCCTTGGAAGATATGCAAAGGCGGAAGGCAGCTGGGGAGGATCAGGTAACAACAGATTCGTTGAAGGATGGTGGACAGATTGCTCTAGAGAAACTGGCCACCCTGTATACGCAATGCCTCAAGACCTCGAGCGTACCGGAATCTTGGAAGAACGCTAGCATAATCCTAATCCATAAGAAAGGGGACGCCAAAGACTTGAAAAATTGTAGACCAATCAGCTTACTGCCCGTTGCCTACAAACTATTTACTAAGGTAATCGCAAATAGAATCAGGAACACCTTAGACTTCTGTCAAGCAAAGGACCAGGCAGGATTCCGTAAAGGCTACTCAACAATAGATCATATTCACACTATCAATCAGGTGATAGAGAAATGTGCGGAATATAACCAACCCTTATATATAGCTTTCATTGATTACGAGAAAGCATTTGATTCTGTCGAAACCTCAGCAGTCATAGAGGCATACGGAATCAGGGTGTAGACGAGCCGTATGTAAAAATACTGAAAGATATCTATAGCGGCTCCACAGCCACCGTAGTCCTCCATAAAGCAAGCAACAAAATCCCAATAAAGAAAGGCGTCAGGCAGGGAGATACGATATCTCCAATGCTATTCACAGCGTGTTTACAGGAGGTATTCGGACACCTGGATTGGGAAGAATTGCGGATAAAAGTTAATGGAGAATACCTTAGCAACTTGCGATTCGCTGATGATATTGCCTTGCTTAGTAACTCAGGGGACCAATTGCAATGCATGCTCACTGACCTGGAGAGGCAAAGCAGAGGAGTGGGTTTAAAAATTAATCTGCAGAAAACTAAAGTAATGCTTAACAGTCTCGGCAGAGAACAGCAATTTACAATAGGCAGCGAGGCACTGGAAGTCGTAAGGGAATTCATCTACTTAGGGCAGGTAGTGACGGCGGATCCGGATCATGAGACGGAAATAAACAGAAGAATAAGAATGGGCTGGGGTGCGTTTGGCAGGCATTCTGAGATCATGAACAGCAGGCTGCCATTATCCCTCAAGAGAAAAGTATATAATAGCTGTGTCTTACCAGTACTCACCTACGGGGCAGAAACCCCGAGGCTTACGAAAAGGGTTCTACTCAAATTGAGGAAGACGAAACGAGCTATGGAAAGAAGAATGATAGGTGTAACGTTAAGGGATAAGAAAAGAGCAGATTGGGTGAGGGAACCAACGCGAGTTAATGACATCTTAGTTGAAATCAAGAAAAAGAAATGGTCATGGGCAGGACATGTAATGAGGAGGGAAGATAACCGATGGTCATTAAGGGTTACGGACTGGATCCCAAGGGAAGTGAAGCGTAGCAGGGGGCGGCAGAAATTTAGGTGGGCGGATGAGATTAAGAAGTTTGCAGGCATGGCATGCCCACAATTAGTACATGACCGGGGTTGTTGGAGAAGTATGGGAGGGGCCTTTGCCCTGCAGTGGGCGTAACCGGGCTGATGATGATGATGACCTTTGAATAAACAGTGCAAGTTTCGCACTAGCAAATCGTCTCGCCCCTGCTTGGTCGTCATGATCTACCGGATGCCTGCAGCCCGCCGACAACGCCACGCTACCCAATAAGTAATGTCGGTCGAGCTTCGATAGGCAGGTGCCGCTACTTCTCGGCAGCAGTACGGTACGCTACCCTGGAGTACGCAACACACTGGTGGCAGCGGTGGGATACGGAATCCTGGAGACCCCAACCTGGACGACAACTACAAGATCGTAGCCTCTTCGTCCTGGCAACAACGTTCGGAAGGAAGGTGTCTGGATCATGACTGCACATGGTAAGTGCACGGCTTTTCTTCACTGAGATATCACTTGGCTTTTACGTATTTTTTGGAAAGTACACAGCAGTGATTTTTCTTTAAACCGTTTACGGAAGTTTGAGTACGTCAAGGTTGTATAAAGTGAAGGTTTAGCAGCACTAAGGGCAGCCATGAACTTGAAGGCAATAAAGAAGCCGGAATTGTTGAGCTTGGCCAAAGAGTTGGGTCTCCAATTTGCCGAATCAAAGAGAAAGCGGGAGATCATTGAGGCGATCGAAGCGACCGGGGCAGACGACGAGGAACTGACGGAATACCTCGAGAGCACTAAAGAAAAAGAAGAAGAGCGTAAGCGCCTAGAGAAAGAGGAAAAAGAAGAGCGCAAGCACCTAGAGGAAAAAGAAGAGCGCGAGCGCGCCGCACGTGAGGCCAAAGAAGAGCGCGACCGTGTTGCACGCGGCGCACTCGAAATAAAGCGCCTAGAGATTGAGCTTCTGAAAGCACAAAATAACGAAAGACCTAGCACAGAGGCACGTGAAAGCGAGCGCAGAATGACAGACTTGATGGCACCCTACTCCGTAGGAGGGGACATAGGTCTTTTTCTGGTACAGTTTGAACGCACGTGTGAGAAGGCAAAATTCGCGAAAAACACGTGGCCGCAACGCTTGCTTTCGTTACTGCCACGTGAGGTAGCTAATATTATCACCCGCATGGGGAAAGAAGAAGCCGAGGACTTCGATGAAGTCAAAGCGACCCTGCTTAAAAAGTATAGATTATCAGCGGAAGCATTCAGGCGAAAGTTCAGGGAAGTCGAGAAGACCAAGAGTGAGTCATATTCAGATTTTGCGTACACCTTGGAGGTAAACCTGAAGGAATGGCTCAGAGAAGAGGGTGCACTCGGCGACGCCGAAAAGACAATGCAGTGCGTTGCTTTAGAACAGTTCTACCGCCGGCTGCCAGTAAACATCAAGCATTGGATTCAGGATAGGCCAGGCGTAGACACTATCACGAGAGCGGCCAATCTCGCTGAGGAGTACGTAACCCAAGCTCCTCAGAAGGAGGTGACTAAATACAGACCCGACAAGCCAGAGCGTTGGTCGAAGTCGAATCAGTATAAATCAAAGGAAAGGTCCGATTCAGTGAAAAGTAGTGACGAGAACAGCAAGGGAAGGAGGAGTCACCCGAACAGGGGGCAGAAAGGCAAAAGAAAAGGGCTTTCGAGGCCAAGAAACCAATAGTTTGCTACAACTGCCAGCAAACGGGGCATATCTCCGTGGGATGCAAAAATCCCAAACTAGTTTTGATGTCACTAACTAGTAACGAGGAAAACCTGAAATTGCTAGAACCGTACATTCGAGACCTCGTGGTAAACGGCAAACCGTGTAGGGTGCTTCGCGACTCGGCAGCCACAATGGACGTAGTGCATCCGTCGTACGTAGAGGAAGGCCAGTTCACGGGAGAATGTGCTTGGATAAGGCAAGCCGTGGAAACCTCCAGTGTTTGTCTCCCGGTGGCCAAGATTCGTATCGAAGGACCTTTTGGAGTACTAGACACTGAAGCTGCCGTCTCGGCACATCTCCCGCCTCAGTATCCATATTTGTTTTCTAACAAATCTGAGGATTTGCTACGACGCAGGGGAATCGGGTTTAGTGAAGGGATAGTGCAAGCCTTAACTCGTTCCAAGGCACGGGAGCTCGCGGCCAAGGCAGTGTATGAGGGTCCAGTAGTGGAGGAAACAGGTTTGAAGGAGGATTCGTCCACCAGTACCGAACAGGACAGTCCTATAGGGGAGGATGCGAAAGGTGCACCAGCTAATGAAGAATTCAGGAAAGCAGCAGAGCCTGAAATGTCTCGCGAGGCAGAATGCAGGCAAAGGTTATTGAATGTAAGCCCTGCCACATTGATTGCTGAGCAGGAAAAATATTCTACCCTGCGTAACCAAAGGCCTGACGCTAAAGAAGGTGTAGCCAAACAGAACGTGAAGTTCCTAAAGAGGGCAGGCATCCTCTATAGAAAGTACACCAGTCGAAAGGGAGTGAAATTCGACCAACTCGTGGTGCCTCATCCCTATCGTGAGCAGCTCCTGCACCTGGTTCACGGGGGCTTTTGGACAGGGCATCTGGGCATTCGTAAAACAAAGGACCGCTTATTGCAGGAATTTTACTGGCCCGGCTGCTTTCGAGAAATAGAAGCATTTGTAAGAAGCTGCGACACATGTCAACGCATAGGCAAGCCCGAAGATAAGGCTAAAGCGCCAATGAAACTTGTTCCCATTATCACGGAGCCATTTCGCAGGCTCATAATAGACACCGTAGGAACACTTCCCGCGACGCAGTCTGGCTATCGACATTTTATTACTGCACTATGCCCCGCAACGAAATTTCCCGAGGCAGTGCCTCTCAAGGAACTAAGCTCGGCGGAGATCGTCAACGCGCTTTTATCTATGTTCGCGCGAGTAGGGTTTCCCGCAGAAATCCAGTCAGATCAAGGATCCGTCTTTACGAGCGCACTGACCTCGACGTTTCTGGAAAGGTGCGGTATTAAAATTATCCATAGCTCAGTGTACCACCCGCAGTCAAACGCGGTAGAGAAAGTCCACTCAGTCATGAAACGGCTTTTGCGAGCCCTTTGTTATGAGCACAAAGCCGATTGGGAGAGTTGCTTGCCTGCAGCAATGTTCGCGCTTCGAACTGCACCGCACGAATCAAACAGGTTTTCCCCCTACAGAGCTCGTTTACGGACGCTGCCTTCGCTCCCCTCTCCGCATTGTTCGAGAAGCCTGGGAAGGCCGGGCAGAGAATCCTTCGGTTGTGGCATACGTGCTAGAGCTGTTGGACCGTCTGCACGCTTCTCAGGAATTAGCAGGGCAGGAAATGCGTAAGGCACAAAGCAAGGCTAAGCGGTAGTATGACAGGACGGCTCGCACGCGACGCTTTGAAGTGGGGGAAAAGGTAATGATCCAGAAAACAAACTAGAGGTTCAATGGGAAGGACCGGTTGACATAATTCAGAAATTATCTGAAACAAACTACGTAATCACGGTACCGGGAAAACGAAGAACACCACAAGTGTACCATAGCAATCTACTTAAACCCTACAGGCAGAGGGAAGCCATTGTGAACATGTCCCTTAACCAACCTGAGGAAATGCCTGTCGACTTTCCAGAGTTAACAGCAGTGACGGAGACAAAAGACATTGACGAGACCATTGATAAGTTAGAAGAACAGGCGGAGTTGAATCCCAATCAAAGGGCCGAGCTGAGGGAACTCGTGTTTGAATTTAAAGACGTATTTTCAGATACACTGGGCAGGACAACTGCGATCGTTCATGACATCGAGTTAACCTCGTCGGACCCAGTTCGTCCGAAAGCTTATCGCGTTTCGCTTTGTCAACGTGAAGTCATGACCGCTGAAATAAACAAGATGTTAGAGCTAGGTGTAATCGAGCCAGGAGAGAGTGATTATACCTCGCCTCTTATCTTGGTTGAGGTCCCAGGAAAACAGCCGCGGCCATGTATCAACTACCGAAGGCTCAATTTAATCACGAAGGACCAGAATTATCCAATACCGCATATCGAGCAAAGGCTTGAGAAAGTGAGCAGTGCTAATTTCATCTCTACGCTCGATTTAGTCAGAAGGTATTGGCAGGTTCCATTGACCGAGAGGGCAAGCAGGCTTGCAGCGTTTATTTCCCCGATGGGAACCTTTCGTCCGAAAGTCCTGAGTTTTGGATTAAAGAATGCGCCATATTGTTTCTCTAGCCTTATGGACCAGGTGCTACGAGGAATGGAGGACTGTGCACTTCCCTATCTCGATGACATAGCTATCTTTTCTTCATCATGGGCGGACCATATGCAACACCTGCGAACCGTGTTGTGTCGTCTACGAGAGGCCAACTTAACTGTTAAGGCTCCCAAATGCCACTTAGGGCGCGCGGGGGTAGCTTATCTAGGTCATGTAATAGGGCAAGGCCATCGTCGGCCTTCCGAGGTTAAACTGACCGCGATAGACAACTTCCCGCAACCACGCACCAAGCGGGACATCAGATCATTCCTTGGCTTGGCGGGTTATTACCAAAGATATATTCCGCGGTATTCCGAGATTGCGAGTCCTTTAACGGATGCTCTCAGAAAAACAGAACCACAAACGGTAAAGTGGGATGACGCAAAAGAAAAGGCTTTTAGTATGCTGAAGAACGCACTAACGAGTCAGCCAGTGTTGAACGCGCCCGACTACTATAAGCCATTCATTCTTCCGTGCGATGCCAGTGACAGGGGTATGGGGGTGGTGCTCTGTCAAAAGAGAGATGACGAGAACGAACATCCTGTATTGTACGCCAGTAGAAAGCTTTCAGTTCGTGAGGAAGCATACAGTGCATCAGAAAAGGAATGCGCTTGCGTAGTTTGGGCGGTACAGAAGCTAGCTTGCTATATCGCTGGCTCAAGATTCGCCATAGAGACTGACCACTGTCCCCTCACACGGCTGCAGTCCATGTCTACGAAAAACGGTCGTCTTTTGCGCTGGAGCTTGGCTCTTCAACAGTACACCTTCGATATTCGCTACAAGAAGGGTAAGCTTAACGGCAATGCCGACGGTTTAAGTCGCTGCTCCTAGAGTATCGAAAGCCTCATGCTCATCCGGGTTTCCGTGGCATTTCTTTTTTTGTTTCGTGCATTCATATGTTTTCCGAAGTCAGGCCGATTGTTAGCTGATTTTAATAACCACGTCCTAACGCTTTCAAGAAATGGCTGTTTTTAGTGTTGAGGGGGGGAGGACGCGCGTAGGAAATGGGAAAGGTGTAGCGGGTTTTCTTTCTTTTTTAAAAGCCGGGTGTGTCTTGAGGGAGAGTGGCCTTGTGCTCGCTGCTTTGTGGTTGTGGGTCCGGCACTGTTCTGGGTTGATTGCTTGCCCACGCAGGAGACGAAAAGTAGCGAGACCTGCTTGCAAAGACCAATTTCCCCGGACCGGACCAAGGAGAAAAGTCACAAGAGCGCCACGAGGACGGATGACCACTCCCCGGAATCTACCTGCTACGAAAGAAGGGTTCGTGACCTCTACTGGGAATCCTGATATCGAAGCGCCGATCCCTCGTACAGCGGCTGCTGGCCCCTACACGTTGGGATCTTCCTGCCCCGCCGGAGATGCTGTTAGGGTTGGCGTCTGACACCACGTGGCGACAGGTCATTCACCCTACCCTCTGGGCTGGAGCCCACGGGCGACAGATCGTCCCCCCTTACCCTCTATACGGTTGTGGCACCGTGGGTGCTACCTCATCCCCTTCGCCTCTCATGGTCGTGGCACCATGGGTACTACCCCATCCCCTTCACCTCTCATGGTGGTGGCACCGTGGGTGCTACCTCATCCCCCCCACGGCGCCGGAGAGGTCATTCACCCGACCTTCTCCCCGGATTCGTGGAAAAGAGGATCGACTTCTCCTACCCGTGCTCGGTATAGCAGGAGGAGGGGCCCTCTCTCCGTGCCTGTCACATGTCATCGACGGAAGCAAGACCATGCCCACACTTGTAGAGAGCCTATTTAAGGGGCTCCGAAATGCACTTTTGGGAGACTTCATACTTGATACTTCATACTTCATGTTTTTCTTATTTTCTTTCAACTACCTTTGAATAAACAGTGCAAGTTTCGCACTAGCAAATCGTCTCGCCCCTGCTTGGTCGCCATGATCTACCGGATGCCTGCAGACCGCCGACAACGCCACGCTACCCAATAGGTAATATCGGTCGAGCTTCGATAGGCAGGCGCCGCTACTTGTCGGCAGCAGTACGGTACGATACCCTGGAGTACGCAACACCGGTTGTGTTCTCTGAATCAGAATAGCTACCTTAGGTCCACTGCGCATGATCAACTTATTAGGTAGTTTATGGCAGTAGGCTTAATAGTGCGAATAAATAAGCAATGTGTGAGGAAGTCCTCCTATCATCTTACTTGACGAAGGAATTTCTTTGCTGCACACGCATTTACCTTTCCGTTTGCAATCCGTTTGCAATCGTGTACAATGTGTGCCTTGAAGTGTATATGTGTGTTGCGTACCAATAAATCAATTGCAAGTCCGTGCTTTGTTTGACTTGTTTCTGCAGTCACCCCTTGTATAATGCTCTGCGATTCAATTGTAATGTGGCAGCATAATCCTTAATTTGAGTTTTAGGGATGTAGTGCGTATTGGAGCTCGCCCATCTTTCTTCTCATTGACGTTATTGATGATCTCTAACAATTTACGTACCGCGAAAAGTTGTTCTGCAGTCTTCAGGTAAGACAACATTGAAAAGAATAAATCTGTTCATTTCATCGTTGCACTTGGAAAACTCCGTCGATCCGCAAGAAATATGAGCGTGGCTTGCAATAATGCCGTCGCAGTCAGTCTTGATAAATGGGGCTATCGATGACCGTCACGGTAGCATGCAAGATGTTTAACTATACTACGCCATTCGTACTTCTAGAAGGTGCTTATGTTTTGCTGCTTTCGATCTCTTTGGGTTTGAGCTTGTGTGCAACCAACGTTCCAAGTAAATGAGTTCGTTGCTGTGAAACGTTCCTCTGCAGAGGAGCATGCGTTCAGTTATGTAGCTACGCTATCTTGTTCTGCACGAGCGTTCCATCTGAGCTCCATGCTTATCCCCGGCACTGCTGGTTGGCGACCGACTGTTTCATCGCCCCTGGTGACTAGTCGTATGCTTCTTCACTGCTCTTCGACACGATGAGGTACTTCTTGATCATCTGCACCTCTCAGCGACGCCCAGCGTCTTACCACTACCATTCGTGAGGTGCCTGAGAATAAAGAGTTGCGTTAAAAGAGTATCCCTTCCTTTGAAACTATCAATAAATTATGGTATTTTACGTGCCAAGACCACGATCTGATTATGCTATTATATTTAGACCACCTAGGGTTCTTTAACGTGCACCTAAATCTAAGTACACCAGTGTTGTTGCATTTCGCCCCTATCGTAATGCGGCCGCCATGGCCGGAATATGATCCCATGGGTGCATCATTCACTTACGCGCTTTCTATGGTAGTTTCTACTTGAAAAAGTGCTCCTTGGATGATGTTACCTTTGGCACTTCAACCTATTACGGCTGGTTTTTGTTGAGTGGTCTCATATTCTAACCTTCCTTCGTGTTGGTGTTGTATGCTACTCTTTTATCACTCCAACTGCCTTTCTGCTGAATCCTACCAGAAAACAAATTCTTTGAGCGTCGGTTCTGGTTTCCATGGAGGTTCCTTCCTCCCCTTCTATTTAGCGAACTGGCTCATGAGGTCTTCGGCGACTTGCCCCGGCGACCTGCTCCGACATGTCATCGCTGTATTTTCAAAAGCAGATTGGCTCCGTTTAGCTTGGTGAGGGTGCGTAAATTTTGCATTAACGGTGTCAGACACTCTTGAGATTGATTTCCAGTGTCACTGAACTTTCACATGCCTGTTTTTATTAAGCCACAGTTGACCTTTCTGCTTCTACTTTCTTTGGCACAACTTGTCCAATCTGGTACCAGGAAGTGTTTGGTTCCCACCGATGGCATCGGTTGTTGGGAACTCGGCGCTGACGCCCGTGGTTGTACCTGGGTCGCAAGCCCCAAGGGTAGCGTTGGCCTGGCGGCCTGGGGTACAACTGGAAGCATCCGAAGGTCCCGGCAAAGCATGAGTCGACTTGTAACAACAAAACAACTTGTTTATTTTAACATCGCAAAGAGTTGGCGGTCAGGTTGACCGAAGTAGAGAGACGGGAGAGCACTTTACTCAACAGAAGAAATCGGAGCCCTCTCTTTTGGTGTCCGGGGGCAGCTGTTTTAATACTCTCGCAGTTGAGGGCAAGAAGGAACCCCTCAATAGACGAGCACGTGATTGTACAATGGGCTAAGGTGACGCACACTGCCGCCGGTCGGGCACAAAGACTGGAAGGAGAGGGTGACCCCCTGCTTTCGCATCGCCTGGTTCGGGCAAAATGACTGGAAGGAGAGGGTGACCCCTGCTGTCGCATCGCCTGGTTCGGGCACAATGGCACATACACTCACACACGCACATGAAGACACGTGGCATCGGAACATACCTGGAAACGCCTGGAAACGCCTGGCGGGGAGCGTTGCGGCGACGCCGAACGGGCCAAAATGTCTGCCGCCCCGCCGCAGTCGCGCCGGCAAAACCGCGTGTCGCAGGCGAAACGCAACAGACCGCCCCGCCGGGGGAAGGAGATCCCGATGGACAGGGGACTGCATCCGCTGTCCGGAGGGATGTCGCTCGATGATGCTCATAACCGAAGTCGGGCGTCCCTCGACGTTTCTTGAGCGCAGCGCACAGAGAGGGCCTCGTTCTCTCGTTCAGGTTCGCACGGGACACTGCAAAGTGACTTCGGGAGAGTTCACATTTTTGTTCTCGTTCCCGGCAAGCGTTAGAACTACGCTGAAACTCAACCGCTCAGTCAGCAAGCACGGCACAACCCTCACTAAGCCCTGCCAGGCTCTTTCCCCTTTTTACACCACTGCCTAGTTCCTTACAGTAGTCTAGCATCACTCAGAACGCGTCCACAAATTGGAAAATTGCACTAGAAAGCATATCATCACTTTGAAACACTAAACAAAAGCAATATGTTAAAAAAAATCCTGCCTCAGGAAGAAAAACATCAGTAACCAACAATTTTGAGGCTGATTCCTACGTTAGGGGCTTCGACTTAAGCCATCGGCGTTACCGTTGAGACTCCCCTTTTTGTAACGCACCTCAAAGGAATATTGTTGTAAAGCGAGGCTCCAGCGCAGGAGGCGGCCATTTTTGGGAGAGATGGTCTGCAGCCATTGGAGAGGGCAGTGATCCGTCTCAATGATAAACCTCGAGCCGGCTAGATAGCATGACAATTTCTGAACGGCCCACACGAGACATGCACACTCTTTCTCGGTGGCGCTATACGCCTGCTCACGACTGGTCAGCTTACGACTAGCATACAGGACGGGGTGTTCTACTTCTCCATTTTCCCGTTGGCACAGTACAACGCCCATGCCTCGCTCACTAGCATCGCACTGAACAATGAACCCTTTTGTATAGTCTGGCGATCGTAGCACAGGCTGGCTTGTTAGGGCACTCTTTAGGGCGCTAAAAGCTCTTTCCTTTGTCTCGTCCCAGACGACTGTTTGAGGCTCTGTTTTTCTTAGAGCATCCGTCAGGGGAGCCGCGATATCAGAGTACCTGGGGATGTACCTCTGATAGTAGCCGGCGACACCTAAGAACGACCGAATATCGGTCTTTGTGCGCGGTTGCGGAAAGTCTCGCACAGCGGCCACTTTTATTTCAGAGGGGCGGCGACGACCCTGACCAATCACGTGACCGAGGTAGACAACCTCGGCCTGTGCTAACTGGCACTTAGGAGCCTTTACTGTCAAGCCCGCTTCGCGCAGGCGGGTTAGCACTGCCCGCAAGTGTGCCATATGCTCAGACCAGGATGCGGAGAATATCGCTACGTCGTCTAGATACGGTAAAGCGAATTCTTGCTGTCCCCGCAACACTTTATCCATGAGGCTTGAAAAACAGTATGGCGCGTTCTTCAAACCAAAACTCAACACTTTAGGACGGAATGTTCCCATTGGTGAAATGAACGCCGCATACCTACTAGCCTCTTCTGTAAGTGGAACCTGCCAATAACCCCTGACAAGATCTAGGGTGGAAATAAACTGAGCGCTACTAACTTTCTCAAGGCGCTCCTCGATGTTAGGGATCGGATAAATTTGATCCTTAGTGATGGAATTAAGCCTGCGGTAGTCGACGCAAGGACGAGGTTCCTTGCCCGGTACCTCAACTAAAATCAAAGGTGAGGTATAATCACTCTCACCTGCCTCAATAACACCGAGCTGTAGCATTTTCTTTACCTCAGCCTCCATAATATCGCTCTGGCGGGGTGACACCCGATACGCCTTGGATCGTACTGGCTCTGGGGAGGTAAGTTCTATGTCATGAGTAAGGACAGAAGTCCTACCAGGCCTCTCAGAGAACAGACCTTGAAACTCTTGTAATAGCTGATGTAGTTCGGTTTTCTGCTCAGGCGACAGCGGTGCTTTACTGATAAGGTCACTAATGACTTGACCGGTGTCTTCCCTGTTCGTCACTGAGCCTAGTCCCGGAAGCTCGACCGGAAGCTCTTCAGGAACGTTTACCATCATGCACACCACTTCTTCCCTTTGTCTATAAGGTTTGAGCAGATTACAGTGGTAAACTTGCTCTGCTTTCCGCTTTCCTGGCAGACTTACCACGTAGTTAACGTCCGACAGTTTCTGAACAATTCGTGCTGGGCCCTCCCACTGCACGTCTAGTTTGTTGTTTAGCGATGTGCGCAATATCATGACCTCATCGCCCACCTCAAAACGACGGGCCCTGGCGGTCCGATCATAATAAACCTTGGCCCTCTGCTGGGCCTTTGCCATTGCTTCACCTGACAACTCCTGTGCCCTTCTTAAGCGTTCGAGGAGCTTAAGCACGTACTCCACCACGACTGGGTCGTCGCCCCTACCTTCCCATGATTCTCGAAGCATGCGAAGCGGAGACCGAAGCGAGCGACCGTACACCAGTTCAGCTGGCGAAAACCCCGTAGCTGCATGCGGCGCGGTCCTTAAAGCAAACATCACCCCAGGCAGACACAGCTCCCAGTCAGTTTGATGTTCAAAACACAAGGCTCTCAACACGCGCTTCATGACGGAGTGGAGCTTCTCAACGGAATTCGACTGTGGGTGGTACACTGAGCTGTGTGGCAGCTTTACCCCACACCTTTCGAGAAAAGTTGTCGTCAAAGCGCTAGTAAACACTGTGCCCTGATCTGATTGGATTTCCGCAGGAAAACCAACTCGCGCAAATATGGACAGTAGTGCATTGACTATCTCAACTGAGCTGAGTTCTTTAAGCGGCACTGCTTCAGGGAACTTTGTCGCTGGGCAGATCACAGTCAAAATGTGTCTGTACCCCGTGGCTGTTACCGGCAGAGGTCCCACTGTATCAATAACGAGCCGTCTAAAAGGCTCCGTAATGATAGGTACCAATTTCAACGGCGCCCTCGATTTGTCCCCTGGTTTGCCCACCCGCTGACAGGTGTCACATGACCTTACGAAATGGTCTGCGTCCCGAAAACACCCTGGCCAATAGTACTCTTGCAAGAGACGGTCCTTAGTTTTCTTAACTCCAAGGTGTCCGGACCACGAACCCCCGTGTGACAAGCGCAACCGATCCTGACGATAGCATTGAGGCACGATCAGCTATCGAACTCCACTCCTCGGCGGTCTAGATACTTCCGGTACAGGACTCCACCTCTTTCCACAAAACGCGCAGTTTTCCTGGCGATACCTTCTTTGACATTGCAGCGCACGTTTTCCAGGCTGCCATCCTTTTTTTGCTCGGCTATCAAAGCCGACCGGCTGACTTTTAGCAACCTATTAAGTCCGTCTGACGTAGGCGCGATGAGCAAATCAGTAGATAGCTCTTCTAACTTTCCCATGTCGGGCGTTTCCTCTCCAGTATCTGGCGCCTTTAACGTTACAGACTCAAGTTTATTCAGTTCGGGCGTGCTCTGAATATCAGCTTGCTGCGCCTCTGACCCTTTTTCGTTGTTTGATAACGTCGGCCCCGCAACTACCGCCTTTGCAGCGAGCTCCCGAACCTTCGATCTGGTTAAGGCCTGAACGCTAGCCTCACCAAACAAAAGCCCCTTCTCGCGCAGGAGGTGATCGGACCTGTTCGAAAATAGGTACGGGTACTGGGGGGGCAGCATAGTTGACACTGCCGCCTCCGTCTCAAGCGCTCCGAAAGGTCCTTCAATAAGCACTTTTGCTACGGGCAGACACACACTATGAGCTTCCACGGCTTGCTTGATCCATGCGCACTCGCCCGTGAACATATGGGGTTCTACGTAAGACGGGTGAACTACATCCATCGTAGCTGCGGAATCGCGAAGCACTCGGCACTCTTTCCCGTTCACGAGGAGGTCTCGCATGTAAGGCTCGAGAAGCTTCATGTTCTCGTCAGTGCTGCCTATTGAAAAAAACACAACTTTTGGTGTTGTTTCCGGACACTGCGCCGAAAAGTGACCCGGCTTCTGGCACGTATAACAAACGCGCGCTTGCCTCATCTCGAACCGCTTTCTGCGTTTGGCTGCCGCCGTCTCTCTACGTTTGGTCGACTGCTTTCACTCGCATCCTCACTACACGTGTCCCCCTTTAATCTCATGGGTGTGAACTTCGGCCTCTCAAACTTCGAGCCAAATTCACCCTTTTGACCGTCCTTAGCTCCGCGAGCCCGACGCGTCACAAACTCCTCGGCTAGCTCAGCGGCTTTAGCCACCGTACAAACGTCTGGCCTATCCAAGACCCAGTATCGCACGTTCTCCGGTAACCGACTATAAAACTGTTCTAGCCCGAAGCACTGCAGAACTTTATCGTGGTCACCAAACGCTCTCTCTTCTTTGAGCCACTCCTGCATGTTTGACATAAGCCTATACGCAAACTCTGTATATGACTCACTTTTGCCTTTCTCATTTTCCCGAAACTTCCGATGGAACGCCTCCGCAGACAGCCGGTACTTTTTTAGAAGACCCGATTTCACTGTGTCGAAATCCTCTGCCTCCTCTCTATCCAAGCGAGCGACTACGTCGGCCGCCTCGCCGGGTAACAAAGTGAGCAAGCGCTGTGGCCACGTTTCCCGAGAGAACCCCTGCTTCTCGCACGTTCGCTCAAAGTTAACCAGGAACAAACCAATGTCCTCTCCAAGCTTAAACGGCCGCATCAGGTCAGTCATTTTGAACAATACTCGTTCTCCTGCACCGTGTGCCTGACTTCCATTACGAGCGCGTTCCATCTCTACCTCGAGACGCTTCATTTCCAAAGCGTGTTCGCGCTCTTCTTTTTCTTTCTGCTCTTTAAGTTCGCGCTCCTGTTTCTCTTTTTGCTCTTTAAGTTCGCGCTCCTGTTTCTCTTTTTGCTCTTTAAGTTCGCGCTCCTGTCTTTTTGACCTCTCCTCAATAGTCTCAAGGCATTCCGACAGCTCGTCATCCTCAGCCTCTAACTCAAGAATAGCCTTTAGCAGTTCTGGTTTTCTTAGTTTGTCTGAGACATCCAGACCCAACTCTCTTGCAAGCTCCAACAATTTCGGTTTGCGCAACGACTTCAAATCCATGGCTGCTCTGAATGCTGCTTTCTCTACTGCTTACTATTGTCTTGCCGCAAACTAACCCGGCAGCAACGACAATCACAATTACCAGCTCTGTTTCTGACACTAACAAAAGCCTGGCAAAGCTCAGAAGAAGAAAGTCCCGCACTCACCAAACCTCGCAGCCAAGAGTCCAGCGCAGTCGTTCCGCTGCAGGCAACCAGTCGTCACACAGGGCTCGTTGCACTGCTCCCGGATCGTCGTTGAGCTGCTCAGCATACAGTCAACTGCATCTCTTCGCTGCTGGCCTCCGTTGTCGCGATCTCACCGCTGGCAGACAGTTGTTTGGAGTCGGAGGCGATCTCACCGCTGCCAACCAGATGTTTGGTTCCCACCGATGGCATCGGTTGTTGGGAACTCGGCGCTGACGCCCGTGGTTGTACCTGGGTCGCAAGCCCCAAGGGTAGCGTTGGCCTGGCGGCCTGGGGTACAACTGGAAGCATCCGAAGGTCCCGGCAAAGCATGAGTCGACTTGTAACAACAAAACAACTTGTTTATTTTAACATCGCAAAGAGTTGGCGGTCAGGTTGACCGAAGTAGAGAGACGGGAGAGCACTTTACTCAACAGAAGAAATCGGAGCCCTCCCTTTTGGCGTCCGGGGGCAGCTGTTTTTATACTCTCGCAGTTGAGGGCAAGAAGGAACCCCTCAATAGACGAGCACGTGATTGTACAATGGGCTAAGGTGACGCACACTGCCGCCGGTCGGGCACAAAGACTGGAAGGAGAGGGTGACCCCCTGCTTTCGCATCGCCTGGTTCGGGCAAAATGACTGGAAGGAGAGGGTGACCCCTGCTGTCGCATCGCCTGGTTCGGGCACAATGGCACATACACTCACACACGCACATGAAGACACGTGGCATCGGAACATGCCTGGAAACGCCTGGAAACGCCTGGCGGGGAGCGTTGCGGCGACGCCGAACGGGCCAAAATGTCTGCCGCCCCGCCGCAGTCGCGCCGGCAAAACCGCGTGTCGCAGGCGAAACGCAACAGAAGTTACTATTACGATCATGGACTTTTTACATTCATTTTTTCACCTACATTATTCGTGTCCATATGCCTCGGTGACACTGTCAAGGTGACAACAGGTCACCTCGTCTGAATCTGTCTTGAAGATCGTCCCGTCGGGAACTGAATGTCTGGCCTTTCATTTGACAGCTTCAGTGATTAGACGTGGTGCGTCTCTGAGAGCTGCAGAACCATCAAATGATTCGACGAAAGATTCAACCGTGCATAACCTTACTGTTAAGTCAGCGACGGTTTGTACTAAGGCCTGCTGTTTTGTCTTTAGGTCTTCAACTGCTTCTGTTACTTCATCATTCTGTTACTTTTTCAGAAAGCTTAGGTATAGCATCAAATATCTCTTACTTAGTATGAGGTTTCTAACAAATACAAATTCGTACAAACACTCAAAGTGCACACCTAGGCACGGTAGCAGCAGCAGGCAGGCGCTGCTAGTGTGTTTACAGTAGAGAGAGTGAGGTTTACTAAGCTGCACAAAATGCAAGATCGGGTTTTTGAGCGACTGCATGGCTGCCGTTCCACCGTGCCCACTATGAAATAAATTTTATGGATCAGTTTGATTTGAAAATATGTCCCGTTAGTAAGCCTCCAGAAGAACAAATCTGTGGGGATATAACGTACAAGTTACATGTTCCCTGTTTACATAAACTTTACTATTTATTTCTTAGGTATTAGTTTCCAAATAAACATAGTGCAATTAGCAAACGCCTCTCTGTCTTTTTTCCACGAACTGCAACATGATATCTCTATATGAAAGAGGCTGCTTGTTTGCAGGTTTCGCAAAATGTTTTGCAACCGAAACGAAAACTATTAATGCCTAGATCAAAAACAAAAACGAAACAAAAGGTTGCGAGAGAACGTTGAAATCAAAACCTTCACCGGAAGCAAAAAAAGAACGAATTGTTAACAGCGGCCGCTTCTCATCTGACCACATCGTCTGTCTCTCATTTGTCATCGGGACCGCATGCTTCTATGAGAGTGTCTGCTCTTTACCCTTGCTACAATACTCTATGCCATGAGCAAGTCGATTAATGAGAGAGGATGTAGCAGTTCGGTTCTCTCAGTTTGAAAGAACGTGGTTGGCCTCCAGTACGGGTCGGACTGCTGTATGACAAGGCAGAGCTCTATGGGTGCAATTTTTTGTAACCAATCTTTAGGGTTGGTCGAAATGGAAATCAACTAACAGACGGTACACAGAATGGAAATCTAATTTATCATGCAACGATGTAAAAACTGTACATAAGTTTATCAAATGTTGCAAGGTGCTTCTCGAAAAGATGTCATAAAGGAAAGTCATGTTTTACAGTGACACGAACGCACGTCCAGGAATAGTGCTAACTCTAGCCGAACCCGAGTCCCTCTTACAGGTTTTCTGACATTTCTTCATCTGTAGAAGGCTCCCGACTCATTGGAGCCATTCAGCAACATTATGTTGAACTCTTTGTGTTTGTAGGAATGATCATGTGGATTTAAAAAAGCATTCTCGTACTGGGAGTGCATCAATGTCAGCGTGCCGCACCGCCATCCTTACTTCGCACAGCTATCTACTAGTTTGCTATCGCAATAGGTGCTTTGCCTTTCGGGCGGAGCTGCGAATTTTTTTTCTCTCCTTAACTGCCTTCGCAGTTTTGCTTTCCGCGCCGAATAAACTCTATGGAACCGGGCCCAATGGTGTCGCAATGGGCTGCATCAGTGACGCTGAGGCTCGTGGCTGCTCCTGTTTCTGCATCACGGCGTCTGTTACAGGAGAAGGACGCGTCCCTTCGATTGCGTCCGCCTTCAGGACGCTGCCCATCGCCCTTGCGTCTTCCATCTTCTATACGGCGTTCATCTCACGTGTTTCGGCTATTTCTGTGCTGCTTCCCGTCACCACCGATGGCGTGTGGTTAGCTGTTTCGGCAGACACCGACGTTTGTTCCAGTTCTTCTTCATTCATCATTGGCGCGGTTTGTTGAGCCTCTGTGCCTCTCCCTACAGCTCGGGTGTACGAACAGGTGCACTCAGCGGGCTCGTGTCCGAATGCATGGCACATGCTTCACCACGAATCCCTGCACTCTAGTCCCTTACCTCGCGAACCGCGACACAACATGTCTCTCTCTGGCACAACTACAAGATCCATGCCGCTTTCAACGCACAACTGTTGCAGCCGATGATCCACAGAAGCACCTTCTTCATCATCATCATCATCATCATCAGCCTGGTTACGCCCACTGCAGGGAAAATGCCTCTCCCATACTTCTCCAACAACTCCGGTCATGTACTAATTGTGGCCATGCCGTGCCTGCAAACTTCTTAATCTCATCCGCCCACCTAACTTTCTGCCGCCCCCTGCTACGCTTCCCTTCCCTTGGGATCCAATCCGTAACCCTTAATGACCATCGGTTATCTTCCCTCCTCATTACATATCCTGCCCATGCCCATTTCTTTTTCTTGATTTCAACTAAGATGTCATTAACTCATGTTCTTCCCCTCACCCAATCTGCTCTTTCTTGTCCCTTAACGTTACACCTATCATTCTTCTTTCCATAGCTCGTTCCGTCGTCCTCAATTTCTGCAGAACCCTTTTCGTAAGCCTCCAGGTTTCTGCCCCGTAGGTGAGTACTGGTAAGACACAGCTGTTATATACTTTTCTCTTGAGGGATAATGGCAAACTGCTGTTCATGATCTGAGAATGCCTGCCAAACGCACCCCAGCCCATTCTTATTCTTCTGATTATTTCCGTCTCATGATCCGGATCCGCCGTCACTACCTGCCCTAAGTAGATGTATTCCCTTACGACTTCCAGTGCCTCGCTGCCTATTGTAAATTGCTGTTCTCTTCCGAGACTGTTAAGCATTATTTTAGTTTTCTGCAGATTAATTTTTAGACCCACTCTTCTGCTTTGCCTCTCCAGGTCAGTGAGCATGCATTGCAATTGGTCCCCTGAGTTACTAAGCAAGGCAATATCATCAGCGAATCGCAAGTTACTAAGGTATTCTCCATTAACTGTAACCCCAATTCTTCCCAATCCAGGTCTCTGAATACCTCCTGTAAACACGCTGTGAATAGCATTGGAGATATTGTATCTCCCTGCCTGACGCCTTTCTTTATTGGGATTTTGTTGCTTGCTTTATGGAGGACTACGGTGGCTGTGGAGCCGCTATATTTATCTTTCAGTATTTTTACATATGGCTCGTCTACACCCTGATCCTGTAATGCCTCCATGACTGCTGAGGTTTCGACTGAATCAAACGCTTTCTCGTAATCAATGAAAGCTATATATAAGGGTTGGTTATATTCCGCACATTTCTCTATCACGTCATTGATAGTGTGAATATGATCTATTGTTGAGTAGCCTTTACGGAATCCAGCCTGGTCCTTCGCTTGACACAAGTCTAGGGTGTTCCTGATTCTATTTGCGATTACCTTAGTAAATAGTTTGTAGGCAACGGACAGTAAGCTGATCGGTCTATAATTTTTCAAGTCTTTGGCGTCCCCTTTCTTATGGATTAGGATTATGTTAGCGTTCTTCCAAGATTCCGGTACGCTCGAGGTCATGAGGCATTGCGTATACAGGGTGGCCAGTTTCTCTAGAACAATCTGTCCACCATCCTTCAACAAATATGCTGTTACCTGATCCTCCCAGCTGCCTTCCCCCTTTGCATATCTCCCAAGGCTTTCTTTACTTCTTCCGGCGTTACTTTTGGGATGTCGAATTCCTGTAGACTATTTTCTCTTCCATTATCGTCGTGGGTGCCACTGGTACTGTATAAATGTCTATAGAACTCCTCAGCCACTTGAACTATCTCATCCATATTAGCAATGAAATTGCCGGCTTTGTCTCTTAACGCATACGTCTGATTCTTGCCAATTCCTAGTTTCTTCTTCACTGTTTTTAGGCTTCCTCCGTTCCTGAGAGCATGTTCAATTTCAATTCTATCCATATTATGTGGCTTTTTTGTTCCCCGATATAGGTACGTAAGACTGTATGACACTTTCTTGTAGATCATGTCACAATCCGGATACCTCTTGATTACGCCTGTTCAGTACCTATGTAGAACTCAAAAATCGGCATGTCGTAAAAAATCGTGTCGAACGGACGCAGTACGAATGATATCGTTCCATTCATACGATCGTTGTCCCGTTGTTGTCGATCGTCTCCATGCCACACGAACGCTCGCGGCAGGTACACGACTACTCTCTTTACACAGACTCGCTGGTCCACCTGACAACACTTTGCGGAACCCCAAACAACGCTCGATAGCCAGCTACCTGCAGTATGCTTGGTGCAACGTCGATTCCCACAGTGCGTGGAATGTGTGCAGTTTTTTTTTTTTTGTTCCCCGAATTTAAACTGTTTTACTGCGGGCGGGATTTCAATTTTGGGACAATTTAAACGCGAACGACAGCAATACTAAAGCGCTTAATAGAAGAGGACTTCCAAGGGTGCTTTCAGCGTTGGAAGAAGGGGTGGAAGCAGATAATTTTAGCTGATGAGAAGACTTTTGAAGTTAAGCACATTGATTTACCTCAAAGTAAGTGAGATGTGTTCTTTAAACATACATACATCAACGTCGCCCTCCTCGGCGAGGCACCCGAAGACCAGGAGTGGGCCGTCCAGCGGGCCAGGGCCGTTGTCGAGGATCTCGAAAGATCTTCCTCGGGCGATGGACCCCTGGCAGCCTAGCCCCGGGCACCAACATCAATAACCGTTGGACAAATAAAGTTTATTCCTATCCTATCCTACATACATCAACAATTAGCACAGACCGAAGAGCTTGAAAACCCTCCTTAGGACTGACTCCGCATCTTTGACGTCCTTATTATTTTGCAATAAGTTGAATACACAGTAAACCAGGGTGATGTGGCTTGCTGTGATTTTTTTTCGAGCGTGCGCTGTGTCCAGTGGGTTGAAACACATTTAATTCAAATTGTATGTTCCTGTAAGCTGCCTTACATAGATGTGTACACTGGCCATTGAAGTTCACGGACCAATGAGGGACTAATATATTAAGATATGGCAATGATACAAGACTTTGTGAGAGAAGTTACGCTTACAAAGGATGTTCTGTTATGTGAAACCTGCAACCGAGTTCTAGCGATACACATGCAAGTTCTATTATTCAAAGGGCTTCATATTTCACTTTCTTTAGAAGTAAAATAGTAAATATCCATTCCATGTTTGGAGGCCGTTTTATTCCGATATTCCTATTAAGTTAGATTGCGAAATTTCACTATTAGACGCCTTAATTTAAAAATCGTTTCCTCGTTCGTGGTTGCCGCATCTCCTCTCAAGTACAGTTTTCGCCCATGTATGAAGTTTCGTAGCAAGGAGAGTGAAATTTGGTCTGAGAGAAAGGAATGGCTCCAATCTGCACACGGCTGTATTTCTCTTGCTGGACTAGCTTCCAGCCAAACTTGGAGATGCGGGAACGTTCCCCATAAATTCAGATCCGGTCGCATAAAATATCACAATGCTTCGCGACAAAAAATAAATACAAAAGCTGCTTCGCTTCATCCTGCAAACCATAGATTCACTCAAAGATACCACATTTCAGCTCTGCACTAGCAATTTCATACCTAAAAAAGGGTGAGGAAAAAGTAATTCTCGGATATACTCTTAGCGATCACATTATTCTTTAACAAGAAGGCGGTAAGCCTCGCTGGTTCACTGACTTATTTGCTTGATTCAATCAGCGCTGCCCGCAAAGCCTTCAAGTGAAACTGGTCAATCCTGCAAAAATGAACTCCTTAATGATCTCTACTTCTAAAGTTGCTACCGAGAAAGTGACAGTTTCTTTTTTCTCCATTTCAATAGCCCCGTCCTTCCGAATTCTTCAAGATTTCTCCGCCGCTTGCAGCTTTATTGTGTTGTTCGAACGGCGCATCTTTTTTAAAATTTTTAGTCCGAAGAAACGGGGACACAGTTATTTCCGCTTTCCAAGGTAAGTCGGCACGGCAATCTACGGGAACAGGTCTATAATGTGGAACAGTTTCCCATAGAGCTTTTCTTCAAGTTCGCGTAGGAGCGGTTAGGCTGCAAGAAATACACCACCCAAAAGTGCTTGCTAATGGCACGAAGGTGGTCGCTCTTGGGAAGAACAAGAAAAATTGCAGGTAGGTTTGCGGGCCGTCAACTGCGAACGATCCGCTTCACTTTTTATGTTCGGCTCTCTTGATACGTTTTTCAAAAAATTGCCGCACTGCAGCATGAAACGTGTCGTCACGACAAAAAAATTGGAACTTTTAACTGCGCAGGTTTTTCTCGATTCGGTACCGCCTGATTTCATTTCTTCATTTCCCGCCTGACTTCCTTTCTGTGCGTCTCACCACGTCACTGATAGAATGGAATTGTGTTTCAAGAAAGTTTGAAGGCATCTCACTGTTAAGCTAAAGATTGATTGCTCAATTAGAAGAGAGCGGAGAAAACTTAATATATTTGCCACTGTGCAGAGCTGCCGCACCATAACTATGACTATGACGAGGCAGTCAGCTAAAATATTTTTTCTAACTCAATGTAGATTGATGTTGGGACAGTAACTTTATTATAGATTCCGAAATTAGAGTAAACCAACCTGCATAGCTTTCCCTGAGCGCAACCAAGTAGTGCCGCGAGAAATTATTCCCAATCAAGTTCCGCCAGCAGGCAACCGACAGCGTAATCAGACCCGAAGGGCAGCCGCACCAAAAATCTGATAAATGATCCTTCGCGTTCTTCCGATTTGTCACAGTATTAAATCCGGCTCGAACGAGTTTCGTCCTTTATTTTCACGGCCTGTAAAGCAGGCTCAACCGTCATATGCCGGTTAGTGAAAAGGGGCCGCCACTTTGGAAAACAAACTTTTGACTCGACATTTATTTTTTTTCTTATTGGGTACTTTTTCATTGTGGTTTAACTTATCAAAAAGACGATATTTTTTGTGAGTAATTATTTCGCAAGCTGTTGTGCTAGGATTACAACAGGAATGTGAAAGGCGGCTAATGGCAGAATGGATGGTTTCGTTTTTTCTACTTTTCTTTTTCTTGTTCTAATTATGTTTTCTAAGCAATTCATCATACTTTCATAACTATCAGCATGTCATAACTATCAGCAGGTTCGCAGTGGCGTGCACCGACAAAACAAAAAGGCATTCATTGCCGGTTACTATCACTCCGGCGACGAGAGCACCCTGAAAAAGATCGAGTGGGAAATCATTTTCCTGAGCACTGTCCTAAGTTCACGACCGACACAAGCCAGATGGTCCGAAATTACACAGAGAAGAGTGAAAGTTAGAAGTGAAAAAAAAAACGGAGATCAAACTTCGAGGCATAGAAATGGGGCCGAGGAAGACACAGCTCGTTACGGGGAAGCACGAGCACGGCGAAATGAGGGCACGAACGCGGAGCCTATCGGGAGCCTAACTAAGCTGTGCGCCGTAGCTTTGGGAGCAACCTCCCCGCCTACAAGCTCACGCCTCTCCTCCTGCGACCGACTGCCCACGCCGAGATAACGAGACGAGCAGACTCTGGGTCAGCCCGGCCATGCGTGCGAAAGCTCGTTTTAAACCTAGCTTTAGGCTTCCCATTCGCGCGGGCCGGGACAGACAGGCGCCAGATCCACTGCCAAGGGGCGGCATTTCCGAGGTCTATTGTCGAGACTTGCGGCCTCCTGAGCCGCGACAGGCTAAGCCGAGACTGAGGAAATCACATACCTCACGACAGCAGGTTTAAGTTGCACATCGATCGACTGGTGTGTTCTCACGTTCCCTTGATCTTATCCTTCATTTCTTGGTCTATGCTTCTCATGTTGACTCAATTTCTATGTGTGTTTTGGTGAGTACATCTCTCTTTCGATCCGCCGTTTCATGATCCTCTTTCGACTCCCCAAAAATATTCACTCGTCTTTCCTTGGTTGTCTTTGCTCGCTTGCTATTCTCTTTTCTTAGCTGTCTTTCGCATCGGAAATTCCGTTTGAGGAAGGAGTTTAAGCTACGACTGCTTCCTTGCGCAAGAGTCCTCAGCTGCCATGGCTTCATTTCCTTCTATTCTGAAAAGCCGTTTATTTTTCCAGCACAATCATTCTCTCTCAGTCTATCTTTTGTTCTCTCTCCAGGGCGTCTCCCAGTTATGTCATTCACCATTCTATACACACGCCTCTGATTTTACTCTACATTAATTGGAATGACTGACAGTGCAGCATGCGAGGTCTGTGGCACAGAAGAAAACATCGACCACCTGCTGTGCCACTGTCCACGATACACCCGAGTGAGACAGGAACTTGCCAAAGCTTTCCAAAAACTGGACAATCGACCGCTTTCTGTGCAGGTGCGGCTGGAACACCGCCCCCATCGCCCGTCGGCCCACAAAGCGGTGAAGGCGCTCTTGTGCTTGTTAGGGACGACGGGCTTGTGCGACCATCTGTGACTATTAATGCAATTTCTGTAGGACCGCAGACGTCAGCGTATTCGCCGTAATTTCCTTCTTTCCTTCCCTCCTCTCTCTCTGTCTCCCTGTTATCTTTGTTTCCCCTTTCCCGTTCCCTCGGTGTAGGGTAGCCAACCGGACGTTATTCTGGTTAACCTCCCTGCCTTATACTTATCTCTTTCCCTCCTCCCTCCCTCCCCGCCTGTGCTTTTGTTTTGTTTTTTTTCCTCCCACATCGATGGCTTCAATTAATATGCAGCAATGATATGATTGTAGTGTAGATGGTGTACTGTTCCCACTTTTGTGATGGTGTTTCCCACTTGTTCCCGCTTGTGTGATGGTGCATGCATTGTTGAGGCTACCCACAGTCAAGCACAAAATTTTACGGAACGCGAGATCTGAGAAGAAGCTGAATGTCCGCGCAGCCTCACAAGTCACATCTATAGCTTCTTCTGGTACATGTGAACAACATTGTGATGCTCGGTTTTACTGACTACTGTTACAGGTTGCTCGAAAATTGAACATTTTCCGAGATCCCATGGTCGGTAAGCTTTTGTGGTTGACACTGCTTACTGATTTTATTGCAGTGACTTAAACAAACCAAAATTAAACTTAGGAATCATACCCAGGTTTGTTATGCTTACCGATGCTCAGTGCCGTGTGATGCTTCGCTGCATCGATCCCGATACTGCTGCAGCAGAGATACGGAAGCAGACATGAACATTTTGCCCAAACAGCCCACTGTGCGAGCCGTGGTCGCTTGTAGCACTCAAGCTAGCTTTTACTGAGGGCAAGGCAGCTTTCTCTGATACAGAAGATACAGATACAGATACAGAAGCAGACATGAACATTTTGCCCAAACAGCCCAGTGTGCGAGCCGTGGTCGCTTGTAGCACTCAAGCTAGCTTTTACTGAGGACAAGGCAGCTTTCTCTGATACAGAAGATACAGATACAGATACAGAAGCAGACATGAACATTTTGCCCAAACAGCCCAGTGTGCGAGCCGTGGTCGCTTGTAGCACTCAAGCTAGCTTTTACTGAGGACAAGGCAGCTTTCTCTGATACAGAAGGTACAGATACAGATACAGAAGCAGACATGAACATTTTGCCCAAACAGCCCACTGTGCGAGCCGTGGTCGCTTGTAGCACTCAAGCTAGCTTTTACTGAGGACAAGGCAGCTTTCTCTGATACAGAAGATACAGATACAGATACAGAAGCAGACATGAACATTTTGCCCAAACAGCCCACTGTGCGAGCCGTGGTCGCTTGTAGCACTCAAGCTAGCTTTTACTGAGGACAAGGCAGCTTTCTCTGCCGGACGCTATGAGGGTACACAAATTGCACTATAGTGCAGTTAGCTGACTTGGTCTTAGCTACCACGTTGTCAGCTGAACACTTTTCCTACGTTACCACGAAAGCGTTGAGCTAGAAGCTGGGTTTGCTGCGTCCGCATGCCCATTCTACATGCCGACGACGACCGTAGCGGTTACGCGCCACCTACTCTCCCTCAGTTTTAACCCCGACAAAAAGCGAAGAAAACAAGAAAATTGTGAAGCAACCAACAACAATGACAGTCATCGTAATGAAGAGACCAAACGAACGAACACAGAGACAAATGAACGAACGTTTTCCTTACCGTGTCCGACCATCGACCAACCGCAAGAACGGACGAGAGAGAGAGAGAGAGAAAGGAAAGGGGAAAGGCAGGGAGGTTAACCAGAGAAAAAGATCCGGTTTGCTACCCTACGCTGGGGAGAGGGGGGAGGGGGAGGTAAAATGGTAACAAAGTAGAGATAAGGAAAGAAAGGAGCATAGACACACAATCACAATCGGTCACTGTCACCGAATACTGTCATCGCACATCACAGTGACACTTGCAGCACTATCAACATCTGTTCAGGCTACAGCCGCTTGTCCGATTCCGTCGCCCTCAAAAACCGCGACAGTGCCCTCGTCGCCCTCTGCTGCGATGGCTTGTGATAGCGGTATTTTAAAATAAGTTCCTCTGTGAGAGGTCTTCGGTCAAAGCGCGCTATCGCGATTGCGATAGAACGGACGAGAAAGCCAAAGAAAGATACTAAGGCGATAACGCGTTGAGGGCCCTTGTCGCACAAAATCTGGTGTCGGCGTCGTCGTCCTGTGAGAGGAAATTCCCCGCATGTATTTACGTATATGTACATGCCATGACTTGCTATGTGGCATGCGGCATGTGCGAGACATATTGCTACAATGATTATATCACTAAAGTTGCTTATACCTTGTCTTACATTCTTGACAAAGTTATTCCTCGGTATTTTGAGAATGACAGCCCACAAACAAATGTCATGAAAGAAAACACTGATAGCACGCGCCTATTGTCTTAAATCTTTTTAGACTGAAATATTACAAGTGCGAAACAATAACAGAAACCTGAAAACGATGCAATTTCTTTGGCGCAGCTGCGCACTATGTCCGGGATCGACCCACGCAAGCAGAAAGCTCGCCGTTGTGCATAGCATACCCCGCCAGCGTTTCCCGGTAAACATTGCGGTTACATAGGCTGCAGCTGCCTGGAAGTATAAGAAGCAGCCCTGGATCGTTGAATGCTATCACGTTCCACTCCTAAAGGCGAATGTTGAGCGTCCACCATATTTTTTTGCTCTAGAACATCTGGCCACTATGGCAGGGGTTTGAACTGGTTGCCCCTGCGACAACGTACAGTAGCTATATAGCTATAGACGCACATACCACGGCTCTATTGCGCATCCTTGGTGCATGGTCATGTGGGGCGAGATTTTGCGCACCACACATACTTCGAGCGGGGTCGTCTCTGTTCATGTACCTTCGAAGGTCACGACAGGCAGTATTGCAGAGTACTATAATGAAGCAGGGCGCATCGCGCAGAGAAAGTCGTTGAAGTGATGGCCGTTTCCGCTGTGGAAGCCTGCTGCTGCCGCACGAAACGAAATCACAGCCAGACAAATTGCTGAAAGTCTGCCAATTCTTCGAACGATGCTGTGTGAGCGATACTCTGAGCGAGATTCGTCGTTCCAGCGAGTGACAATTGCACAAATCTCTAAGCGCTCGTTTACACTTGCAGGTCGTTAAGCTCCTCATACTGAGTCATGGGTCTTCGTACAGTGAACCCGGCCGAAACAAAATGCGCCAATGAACCTTAATTTCTTTATTCGCATGCCTATGATCGCGAGTCGAGAAAGGTGCCGCCGTATTTCTGCGGTACATATTAAAATAAAAAAGCAATTTTAGCGAATGCCCAAATATATCGGAAGATAATGGTAGTCCGTCAGGGTATTTCGATACTTGTAGAAAAATTAGTTGCCTCTTTTGTTTTGTTATTTTGTTTTACTTGAATTGAAGTATACACTATCAAGCTGGCAACATTGTTTCAGAAAGGAGACATTTTGAAGAGAATAGCTCTTTTGAGGGCAATTTGGCTCCTTTGCGTAGTCGGCAGCGCCCGGACTATCATGCCCATTCGTATCCGGCAACATTGATACCTTCAGGTAGCACGTGTTGGTTTATTGACCAGTTGCCTTCACCCCAAAAGATTACGAGCTCGTGGCGCCTGCGGCATAAAGGATGTTCCACATCCGCCGTCAAGGTTTGTGAGTGGTGGCGCAGGATAACACTCCCAGGGTTAGTTCAAATAGTAACACATAAATACCGCAGAAGGTGGATGGGAAGACGGCGCCGCAGTAGCTCAGTTGGTACAACATCGCGCCCAAAATGCGGAGGATGTGGAATCGTTTCCCACCTGCGGCAAGATGTCTTTTCATCCACTTTCAATTCCATTAAGTTATAATTTCTTTATTTCAATTAGTAAGTGCACGTAATTTCCCCTGTGTTGTCCTTGGTGCTTTTGTTCGTTGGCTTCTTGTGATATGAATAATAAAAAATATTGGTCCCCTCGATTAATCTCCTTTCTTCTCATTCAGTTTCGAGTTGTGTAACTCGTGTTTCGTAATGTCCCCACTTGAGCAACGCTGTGCCCTCGCCACGACAAGTGAGTTAATTCTGCCAGCCTACGCCATCGCTGTCGCTAAAGCCGAAGCGTTTGCTTTTATTTCATTCCTTCTCAATGCCTGCCTTGCTCCTTAAGCGGAAAACAGTGCCCACACGACTGAACTAAGGAAGTCATGTGGAGACAAAAGAATCTCAACAGCAAAGACAGGCGCGATTGCAGACTGAAAACGAATTGAATCTTCGTGATCGTGAAAGCGTAGACACCGCCCCCGGTATTGCACTTTCTAGTGCCGTCGCTGTTGGTGAGAAGCTGAATGACAAGATGCCAAGAAAGAAAAAAAAATGTATTTCTGAGGGGCTGAAGTCGGGGACCATGGGGACTATGCAGACTGCGACGCGGCGCCTGACGCTTATCTGCGTTTTATTGCTGCATTTATTTTTATCTTGGTTCGTTGCAGATAAAGTGCTTTAGTAGTATCTACAATAAAATGTTTCGACCCGTAGGGCACTTTCCACAAGAAAGTGCGCCACGCTATTAACACCTATGTGATGCCTTACTATAGAGGACCAAGGCGACGAGAATTTTAACTCGTCTAAGTTTTTTCTTCAGGCAATAAGGGAGTGACGAACTACACAGGCCACACATATAACGTACATATATATAAATTTAGAGATTTGTGTTTCGAAATGAGGCTCCAAATAGAAGCGCACGCAATGGTGTGTATGCCTTAAAGAAAATGAGTTTGCAAGTCTTCTGTTTTCCTGTAGAAGCTCGCGTCAAGACAGGAACAATGGAATGAACAACTGTCTATGGGGAGATAATTAGTCAAGCTAATTAGTTAAGGACGAAACTGCCCGTGGTAATTTAACAAGATCAAGATCCCGTTAGACTAAAACAGTAGTCTACAAACACTCGCTCCTAATTTCACGTAAAGACCAGATGCAAACGAGCGACGTACCTCTTACGCTATGTCACATCCTAAAATAGGCTCTTCGAGCAACGTTGAAATAAGAAAGTAGTAAAGTTCTTTCACGATATTCGATTAAGTCGCGCTAATTGTGGTGTCCGCGGTTAGATGGGTGACGGCCGCTGATGACGCTAGAAATTTTGAGATTATAATATCATTTTTTTACTTTGCCCGGTTCGCTGGTGCATCAAATGATTATCAATTTATGCACGAACATACTTATTCACCAGCAAGAATTTCCAACAGCGTCAACAGAGTGTCCCGCCAACAGTTAGCGATATTTTTATGCTTGTTGGTCTGTAAACGAACAATTCGACAAAACGAGAACAAATCCTGACTTAGGCTGGATTCAATCCGCGATTCCCGTGTTAAAAGGCCTTTAGAAGGCCACGATCAACTTTTATTCTGTTCTAATACAGCTGTGCACACTGCTCAGCAATACGGGGCAACTTTTATGAACACTCAAAATAAAGTAAAAGTGCTACATCAGAGGCAGAAATCGCCGCGTTGTCTCTCGCTGCGCCGAAGCAATGTCACGTGATCCCACTTACGACGCAAGAAAGCTCACAGTGCGGGCGCCTCCAGTGGTGGCGCTTACGCCCAATAGCGTTCAGCAGACAGCACACAACAAGGAAACAGTGCAAACAAGACGAAACGATACAGCACGAAGATACTTGATACCAGAAAGGACAACAAAATTGGAGGACGCTTAAGCTTCGCCTTCAAGAGTGGAACGCGACAGCGTTCCCGTCGACCCGCCAAGGGGTGTAAGACAATGGGCTACGGCGCAGCGACTACGCGCCCAGCATCGGACGCGGTGAGCGTCGAGCAACGCAGCGTTCGGCGCGACAACGAAATGTGCGCCTGAGGAAGCGACGCACGCCTGAGCCTTAGAAACAGCTCGTTTCTAAGGCAACACCGCGTTCACTAGAGGCGCTTTTGTACGCGCTTTGAAGCATCGAACTCGTGGCTCATCATTCTACTTCCCAACGCGCTAGCGAACGGACGCAGGATCATGAGCTCCGCTGGAGCGGCGTTTGCGGCCCTCGCCGGCCGCGGAAACAGGAGCAGCGTCGAAGACGAAAAGGACTACGAGATCGTGCTGCCTACTCTGCCCTCCGGTCGTGTTGTTTTAAACACGTTGTTTTTGCACGGTGACGTGCGGGTGAGGCCCTACAGGGTCGAAGATTTCCGAGACGCCCTCTCCAATGCTGGTGTGCTCCCCGAGGTCGTGGCGTTGGGAGCGTACCAGATCAACCATGTGTGGGCGGTGACGTTCAACAGCACGGAAGCCACAAGGAAACTGGCTGCTTTCAAGGAGCTGCAGGTTAAAGGCCGCCGCTGCATTGTTATTGACCCTGAGGACCAGCAGGTTAAACTGCGGCTGCATTGGATGCTCCACGGAGTGCAAGATGAAGACATCCGGACTGCTTTTGCGGCGTTCGGTAACGTAACCGAGGTGACGCGGGAGCGTTGGCGCGTCCAAGGCATGAGAGAGAAGGGATCAACCACGAGAACCGTGCTGCTCAAGCTCAAGCCGGGAATGAAGGTGAACGACCTGCCCCACCAGGTTCGAGTCGCCGGTGAGTTGGCCCTTGTGGTGGTACCCGGGCGGCCTATGCAGTGCCTGCGCTGCCATGGCACGGGCCATGTTCGCCGCGACTGCAAGGTGCCCAGGTGCTCGAAGTGCAGACGCTACGGACACGCGGACGCTGACTGCGTCCGTACCTACGCGTCGGCTACCGGGCAGGGGAAGACGGACGAGATCGCGGAACTCATGGACGTCGTTGAAGCCGAGGATGCAGCGAGGGGAACGGACGAAGCCGGCAAGCAGACGGGGCTACTCGACTCGTCAGCGCCTTCCGGCAGAGACACCCTCACTGGGGATGGTTCAGCGAGCCAACAACCAGCGGATGACTTGCATAGGTCGAGCGAGACAACCGGAAAGGATGGCGAGAACACTCCGGAGCCCAAGGTCGTCGAGCCCAAGGGTCCGAACGAGCTGCAACCGGACAAGAGTGGTGCCCGCACGCCGACCAGCGTCTCCGCTGCGGCGAAGCGTTCCCACGCCCAAACCAGCGCCGACGGTGGCCAGACGGCAACGCCTGGAGCCGAGGAGCCCCCGGCAAAGGCGCCTCAAGGCCGGCGTTCATCGCTTCGGCCGCGCCCTAACGTTCCGGTAGACCAGCGTGCCGGAAATTCGGAGTCCCTAGGACATGCTCATGTTCTTCCGCCGGACCGCACTGGCGGCGATGGCGGCGTCTAGCTTCGTGCTGGACGCGGGAGGTAAGCACCATATTGCCGGTCTCTTGCCCTATTGTTAAAATGGCTCCAACGTGTCCGTTGAAAGTCGCCACTCTAAATGTGCGAGGACTGGCAGGGAAAAGAAAGCAAGGCCAGCTTTACCGACTTATAACGGAGCACGACATTGATGTGCTAGCCGTGCAGGAGACGAAAGTCGATGGTGAAGAAGAGACCGGCGTTATGGTGCGGCGTTTCACGTCTAGGTTTTCTGCCGTAGTCAGTCATGCGGTGGGCACATCCGCTGGCTGTGTTCTTTTTGTTAAGAAGTTGCCGGGGCTAGAGGTGCATGCAATTTATTCGTGTGTGTCGGGCCGGTGTGTTGTCGTTGATTTTTCGTTCAACAACAACGAGTGGCGTATTGTATGCTTGTACGCGCCGAATAAGGTGGATGAAAGGGCTCAGTTTTTTCACCAAATTGAACAGCGTCTATGCAAAGGAAGACAGCTCATAGTAATGGGCGATTTCAACTGTGTCCTCAGTGCGCGGGATAAAACAAGCGTTCGTGGCTTTAGAGACAAAAGCACTGAAGTGTTGTCGCGAATCGTAGAGAACTGGGACCTGGAGGATGTGGCAGAGTGCCTCGAAGGAGCGCGTGCTGTGAAGTACACACGGTTTGAGGGCTCTAGTCACGCACGGCTCGACCGCATTTATGCGTCTGTTTACATCCTTCCGGAATGTAACAGTTACCAAGTAGTGCCAGTGTCTTTCTCTGACCATTGTTTAGTTCAGTGCTGCATAGGCATTCCAAAGCGAGGTAACACTTTCTCATGGGAAACGTGGAAATTAAATAATAAGCTTCTTCAGGATGAACAGTTTAACCGAGCAGTAAGAGAAGAAATAAGGAAAATAGACCCCAGTAAAAACCTTCATGTATGGCAACAGTGGGAGCTGAGTAAGGAAACCCTAAAAATAAAGGCTATAGAGAGGGCTACCTGTATTCGTTACGCGGAGAAACAAAAAGAGACTGAGTTAAAGGCACTTCTTCATAAACTGCTGAGGCAGGAATCTCAGGCACCGGGCAAATGGATAGAGGACATCAGAAAAGTGAAACAACAGTTAGAGCTACTTGAAGAGCAACGCTATCGGGGAGCCCTGGTGAGGGCAAGGGCTGAAGACACAGCTGCAGGTGAAGCGCCTTCGAAACGAGCGCTACGGTTAGAAAAAGCACGCGCTGAAAGAAACCACATCGATGGAATAGAATGGCGCGGGACCTTAACAACGGACACAGACGACATCAAAGCAGCTTTTCATGAGCATTACCAGGCGCTATTCTCGTACCACAAAGTAGACGCTACCACATTTGGGAATGAGTTTTTACGTGCTATACCCCGACTGAACGACGAAAGAAAGCAAAGAGTGGAACTAGAGATAACAGAATCCGAAGTTGAACAGGCCATAGACAACTTAAACCCTGGAAAATCGCCTGGACCAGACGGCTTTAGCGCCGGTTTTTATAAAGAATTTAAGCACGAAATTAGCCCTGTATTGAATGTAATCTTTAACGAAGCTTACAAATGGAACACATTGCCTCCGTCTTATGGGTTGTCACACACAGTACTCATTCCTAAAACTGATGATGCAGCGAAATTAAGATATGTTACGGCGTATCGTCCCATAGCACTCACCAATATCGAGTATAAAATCTTTATGAAGATATTGGCGCGAAGATTGCAGACAGTGATACAGGACATCGTCGGGCCTCACCAGACATGTGGGATTAAAGGCCGGACTATTGTTACCAATATTCACAAAGCGCGCAGTGTACTTGAGTGCTGTGATGATTGTAATAGTCGGATTGCCATTTTACAGATTGACCTCGAGAAGGCTTTTGATTGCGTGGCTCATGAAATCCTGTTTGCCGTTTTAGGCTATGCCAATCTCGGATCTGTAATCTGCGAGGGGGTCGCCCTGGCGTACCGTAACTGCACGACCAGATTGATCGTGAATAAGAGTTTAGGGGCTCCCATCAGCCTGCAACGTTCTGTGCGTCAGGGCTGCCCCCTCAGCCCTCTGTTGTTTTCTATCTACATTGAAACCCTGTGTATGAGATTGATTGAAAACAATAGAATTACGGGATTTAAGCTTCAAGCAGTTGAAGTGAAGCTGCTGGCTTATGCAGATGATGTCGCTGTTTTTGCGGAGGATCAGGGGAGCATAATTGAGGCTGTCAAATGTGTCCGTAAATTTAGCCATGTCACTGGTAGTGGAGTTAACTGGTCGAAGTGCCTTGCGCTCTGGCATGGATCATGGCCAACGAAGCCAGATCATTTTGCCAACGTGCATTGGGTGACGACCCCAGGCAAGTACTTGGGCGTCCCGCTCGATGCCTATCGTGATAGCGAGCAGTACTGGAAAGGGCAGGTCAAAGACACACGGGAGAGAGCTGAGAAGTGGAAAGGCACTAACCTTTCTATTTTTGCCAGAGCCACCGTTTGTAACCTTTTCTTTATCAGCAAGCTTTGGTACGTAATGCAGGTATTGCACTGTTCACGGTCCAACGTTCAGAAGCTACACAGGATTTTTGCCGTCTTTGTCTGGGTGTCGGGATGGGAGCGCTGTAGCCGGACCAACTTGTTCCGGAGGGTAAAAGACGGGGGGCTGGGATTGGGCCACCTCTTTGTGCGGCAGCTGGTAAACCGGTTCTTGTTCTTTAGGGACTCAACCGACCCTTTCTTGCGCACGGTATGTCAAATAAGGCTGAGTAGACAAATACCAGAGTATGTGGTTTCAACCGCAGAGTTTTCGGGAGGGATTCGAGGTTTTTACAAAGAAGTTGTATCGAGTGTTCGATTTCTTTCAGTGCGCTTCTCGAATGATTTCCTTTCCGTTGTGAACAAAAAGAAACTGTATTGTGCTTTGTGCGACGTCCTTTTCCCAGTGCCACTGTACAGGTCCTTGTACGGTGGAGGCCCAAGCAGCGATGTTTTAAAAAGAGTAAAGAAAATGCAGGTCCCGCCAGGAACAAAGACCTTCTTCTTTAAATTACACACGGGAACATTACCAGTTAAGAAGTTTTTGGAGGCAAAGAGAGTGTATTTACCGTGGGGAACACACTGTTTAATTTGCAAGCAGCCAGAGACAATAGATCATGTTTTTTTAAACTGTTGGGGAGGCGTGTTCTTCTGGGATGTATTGCAGAGGACACTAAAGAAAGAATTTCCACTAGACGCGTATGGCATTCGTTACTTAAGCATAGATAACGAGGACGGGGTGCCTTTTGACCTAATTATGCTCTTGCGCCTCCACTGTATTTGGCGCGCGAGAATGGCGGGATACCATGTTGATAAAGATGCGCGGCCTGCACGAATGTATTTCAGGGAACAGATGCACTGGTTTGTCGCTCTCCATAAGGCGACAGAGGAACCACCTGAGTGGCTCCCAAGAGTAGAGCCGTTGGTTAATTTGCGCGAATTTTGATTAGACTCAGCCAGTACGATACTGGTTGAATACGTGCCCAACAGCAAACGTATGTTGTATCTTGTTTTTTGTTTCGGTGATTGTTTCCTCTTGAAAATAGTTGTGTACTGAAAATCGGGCAATAAAGAGAAAAAAAACAAAGAACTCGTGGCTCAGTGGTAACGTCTCCGTCTCACACTCCGGAGACCCTGGTTCGATTCCCACCCAGCCCATCTTGGAAGTTGCTTTTTATTTATGAAGTGCCTGCCGTGATTTATCGCTCACGGCCAACGCCGCGGACGCCGACGCCGACACCGACGCCGACGACACCGGCTTTTCTGCGACACGAGCTCCTTAACGCTATCGCGTTAAAATTATGCCTCCATTCCACCCTGTAAACGTGTATGTGCAGCGAAGTTGCAGCCAGCGTTACACAGCACCACCACAACCGATATACGTATAGGTAGCGGAGCCGTTAGCGCAGCATAAATCCGCATTCTCGTAGGCCATCCGCCTAGCGCAGATGCGTTGTGGAACTAAATGAAGGAAATTCGTAAAATACAAGTTTCCCACAGCCTACAGACATGATAGCATCGGACCGTAATTCGAGTACACCAAAAGCATGATTCTGTTACGCTGTAACTCAACCACAAAGCCTTCCAGCTGCCATTTGTTTTTGTTTTCTTTTGTGTGTGTGTGTGTCTGTGTGCGCGCGCGCGTGTTTGTGTGTGTCATTATCATCATCATCACCATCTGTCTGGTTACGCCCACTGCAGGTCAAAGGCCTCTCCCATACTTCTCCAACCACCCTGGTCATGTACTAATTGTGACCATGTTGTCCCTGCAAATTTCTTAATCTAATCCGCCCACCTAACTTTCTGCCACCCCCTGCTACGCTTCCCTTGCCTTGGAATCCAATCCGTAACCTTTAATGACCATCGGTTATCTCTCCTCCTCATTACATGTCCTGCCCATGCCCGTTTTTTTTTTCTTCATTTCAACTAAGATGTCAATAACTCGCGTTTGTTCCTTCACCCAATCTGCTCTTTTCTTATCCCTTAACGTTACTCCCATCATTCTTCTTTCCATAGCTCGTTGCGTCGTCCTCAATTTAAATAGAACCCGTTTCGTAAGCCTCCAGGTTTCTACCCCGTACGTGAGTACTGGTAAGACACAGCTGGTTATGCACTTTTCTCTCGAGGGATTATGGCAACCTGCTCTTCATGTGCTGAGAATTCCTGCCGGACGCACCCCAACCCATTCTTATTCTTCTGATTATTTCAGTCTCAGAAGAATATGAATGGGCTGGCGTGAGCGTGTGTGTGTGTGTGCGAGCAAAACCGCGTTGGCGGACACGAACAATGCCCAACCAACTAAAGGCTAACAACTTCGCTGTAAAAAATGACTGTTTCTCAATGTCACCCACGATCACACTACACCACTTTCATCCAACTGAATACATGAAACACAGCTATTCCGCAGCGTATTACGGATGAGAAACAATGCGCAGTCTCAACTGCTGGTCATAAAACTTGAGTCAATATTATGAAGTTCATAGCGAAAATTTTTCAAAAACTGCAATGCGCAAATAGGAGCGCTAAAGCACTTCGCTCAATCGGAAAACCGTCGTCACAAGTTTTCTATATAAGAAGCTGACATGTTAAAAAATTACTATTTTGCCACTAAAAAAATTCCTTCGTATATTTTACTTAAAGAACCCTGACACACGTGTATTACATGAGGCACATGGGGGATGGGGTGTGCTCCTATCATATCGAGGATGAACTTAAAGCCAAAAACTTTTTCTGGCTCTTTTTTGTCGAAGGAGCTCCCTCGGGGTGGGCAGGTTTTCTTTGCTGGCACAATGAACAGATGTTAACTGATGATGCTATCCTTACAACTTGGATTTTACTACTCTTTACAGGTTCTGGCACACAAGGCCAGGGCATGCACATCACTCACGGCAGGCGTCCTGGCTAAATGGCCGCTTCAAGGAAGGAAGGGCTCACTGTCGCTTCCTTAGCTCGCTCGCTCGTTCACAATAGGAATGCGACGGCAAGGCGCGTGTTCGCGGGCAGGTGATTGGCAGAGAGGGCCGGCGGGCACGTTCTATCCCTGCCTCTCCTCATGGAAACAAATGGATTGCTTTTGCTACGGGCCACAGTACCCGATACGCAATTACACACGTTGTATTTACCACCTGTGCTACGCACGTCGCTGATTTCCTGCTACATGATGTCATCTTACCTCATAGAGCCCTTAAACTTCTCCCCGACCGTGGCCACTACTTTCTCTACGGGATTATCGATGATCTGATTCGCTCCAACGCTACAAAACACATATTTACGGCGGCTTACCACCCGCAAACCAACGGCTTGACTGAACGATTCAACCGTACGCTAACTGACATGTTTTCTATGTATGTCTCATCAGACCATCAAGGCTGGGAGGTTGCGTTGCCCTTCGGCACATCTACCTATAATTTCTCCCGTTCCGATGCTGCTGATTTTTCGCGCTTTTATCTTCTGCTAGGCCACGGCCCAACGTTACATTTTGACACTCTCCTTCCCGCTGCCGTCCATTTGCCGACTGAGTACGCGTGCGATGACATTTCCAGAGCTAACGAGCTACACCAGATTGCTCGCCATCGTCTTATTATACAGCAAGACCATCACAGGCACCGTCATGACTCCCATCATCTCGACGTTACCTATAATTCAGGCGCCCTTGTGCTTCTATGAACTCCGACTCGGCCTGTTGGCCTCCCAAAAATTTCTTTCTCAGTGCTCCGGACTCCAGCGCGTCTTAACACGTGTAACAGACGTGACTTGCGACATTAACCCACTCGAGCCTTCCTCTCCCTCCGTTTCGCCGCCTACAGACGTCGTTCACGTATCCCGCCTTAAACTTTACCTCTCGCCAACACCGTAGTAAGCACCGTGACGGTATTTCTGCGGCCGACCTCGCACGGTATCACCTACCACCATCAACACGGCCATAAGCAGCAGATCCCCTCCACCATACGAGCTTGGATTCACGCCGATCCTATCCCCAGAAACATGCACTCCGAATACAACCACGGACGTCGCACAGCATGTGCCACAGTTCTCACCAAATCCCTTACTCGCCACGACGGTGTGATTTTCGTCGACGCCGCCGAATATCCCCACGGTACCCGCTTTGCAGCCGTCACCACGCGTGAAGGCTCTCTCCACCATGCTATCAGCCTAGTAACCCCACACGCTCAGGAACCTGAAGAAGTGGCCATCACGCTAGCCACACTAGACCCAACATGCCATACCATCGTCTCTGACTCCCGCTCCGCCGTTATCAACTATATCAACGGCCATATTTCACACCAAGCCTTGCGCATCTTGCAACAAGCTACCATCAGGTTACACTCGTCTGGTTCCCGGCTCATGTAGGCACCGTCCACCCGAACCTCCCCAACCTCAACGAGGTTACCCACTCCCTAGCGCGAGGCCTAGTTAACCGCGCGGGAGAAGGGGAGGCTGCCCCCACCGGTAGGGATCGCCTGACACGCTACAATGATCTTGTGAAGTCCTTGTACTTAGAGCGTAGAACGTTCCCCGGCCCACACAACAAACTATCCCGAGCGCAGGCTACAACTTTCCGCCTGCTACAAACCAATACTTACCCCTCATTACAACTTTATAACAAGATCTACCCCGACATTTACCCCAATCCCACGTGCCGTATCTGCAAGACACAGCCAGCCACACTTCCACACATGCTTTGGGACTGTACACACCAATACCCCGACACTAACCCCACGACCCTCTCGTCGAGATGGCACGCTGCCCTGCGTAGCCCCAACCTTGACAACCAACTCTGGGCGACCCAGCAGGCCTGCGAGGCGGCGAAGAGGCAACACCTCGACGTCCCCACGTGGGAGGCCTAGGCCCGGCCACCATCTCTTGCTGGTTTCAATAAAGTTTATTCAGTCAGTCAGGTTTGTGTCATGGTACTATTCCTCTAGAGGAGCGTCGACGAAGAAGACGCGTTTGAGCTGGCGAGCAATCACATTGTCTGGCATGTTTCGGACAATAACAAACAGCGTACAAATTCGGCTTCCTCATTTACAAAGTCAGCTGAGTGTTTGACAGATCTTCCCTCTAAAAGCGTGGATTTAGCGAGACAATCTACTTTACATCAGATTGATCATGAGTACAAATTTGATTCAGACTCTCTATGAAATCAAGATGTGAATATAGACACTCGAGTTCTTAGACGCACAAAATCGCTTAACAACAATTCCCCTAACTCTAAAACAAAAACTGTGCGAAAGAATTACTTAGAAGGACATGCTTTCTGAAAGGCAGGATTCTGGACCAAGCAGTTGCTGCTGCTTACCTAACGTCAAAATGAGGTGCCCAAGAATACATCAGTGGAACTACCGATCAATCCTTTCTGCAGCTACAGATTTATTATATTTAATCTCTCAACAATCTTGATACGTTATATTATTACAGGAAACTCGGTTTTCCGCTGACCAAGGCTTTCATTTAAACACCTACAAGTGTTTGTCTAAAGGGTAGATCTTCCAGAGGTGGTGGATTAGATTATTTCATCTCATCTAAATTCTGTCATAAAGCAAAATTTTCACATAATACTCTATCGTTCGAATGTAAAATCTTAATAATAGAAACAACTATTTAACTCCTACTTTTCCGCTCGGGCGCAAGACGTACGCTCACTTGATATTACACTGGCCGTTTGCAAAAATAGCATATTGTTTGCTGGAGACTTAAGCTCACATCATGTGTCATGAGGATTCCGCACTGACTCATCTGAAAAACGTTTATGGGATTGCACTAATGTTAAGAATTTGACATGTTTATACGCTAAAGTTGGCTCTTACATGCGTTCGCAGTCGCGATTTGTCCTAGATTTGACATTTGCTACCTCAGGCGTTTCTATCCCTTCTTGGGCTGTGGTCGATGCAGCCACTAGTAGTGACCACCGCCCGAATGTCATTAAATATGCGCAGAATTTTGTGCACTATTCATAATATAAAAACAATTTACAAACAACTTTCCCTGCTACGACAAGTAAGGAAAGTGATATTCAAGTGATGAGCCTTTGTGCAATATTGCAAGATTCCAATTAAAATCTGAGTTTATAGTCTCATCAACAGAAGGAAGTACTGGTTGTCCATGATGAAATAATGATTGCGCACGAGATTATAGATGCCGAAGAGCTGCATGGAAGAAACTTCTTTTGAATCAGTGCCCTAGTATTCGAAGTAATTTTAATTGCGTTGCTGCTATGTTCAAAAGAACAGTTCCTCTAGCGAAGGATAATTATGAAGAAAAACCGCATAATTTTTTATCGAAAAGTTGTTATAAAATACCGCTGTTTAGGTTTATCCACTCTTGCAAGGCCGTTCCAGTGCCCATAAATATTGACTCAGTTGTTCTGTCCGCAAAATAATTGTTATAATCGTTAGAGAAAATTACTGAAGTGTTAGAACAGCGCTTTACAACTCAGCTGCAGGTAAACTTCGGAGGGCTCCGTCAAGGTATGATTAATTAGAGGTAACAATGGAAGAGCTTCAGCACGTTGTTCTACTGCTCCCTGGCACAGCTCCAGGTCCAGATAGCATTACATCAGGCATGATGAAAATATTGTTTGACCTCTCTCCTTAAGACCTCTCCAATATAGTTAATTACTCCCTCATGAACGCATGGATACCTCCTAACTGGAAGCTCGCAAAAATAATCCCCCTTCTTAAAAATGAAGGAGCGGGAATGAATACAGATAATATAAGGCCAGTTGCACTAACCTAAAATGTTATGAAATTATTAGAAAAGGTATTGCAGATTCGTATCATGAAATTTCAATGGATAACACATTACTGAGTCCATGTCGGATTGAATTTAGACATGGATGCTCGATATGGTGCGCGCATGTCGAGTTAGAGAATCGTATTAGTCACTCTTGATTTAGCTAAGGCGTACGACCGTGTAGAGCATGGTATACTTCGTAAGATTTCAAATAGCATGAGTTTTAATCGGTATATTATAAAGTGGATATATTCGTTTTTAAAGGATAGGAGATTTTATTGTTCCCAACGTAGCTTGTTGGCGCAAAAGTATAATCAGTCAAGAGGAGCCACATGGATCTGCCCTTTCACCCATTTTTTAAGGTTATATTAAGCTCAATTCCATCGTGCGATAGCGTGCAAGTACATGTCTATGCAAACGACATAGCATTCTTTGCGTCTGCGAGTGATATTCACTCGTTACAAAGAACACTGCAGTCATACTTGGGAACGCCTGAAGCTTTGTTTGCATATATTCGAGCGTCGTTTAATGTCGCTGCCAGGAACTCGAAAACATTGAAGACTTTCTACTAGCATGCAGTCGATTTAGAAATCAGGGGAAGAAATTTGAATTTTCATTCTGAAAATTGGGTATTTCTTTAACTACTCAAGATATCCTCTCTTTAGGGGCTTCATCATTGGACTTTAGCTACAGGAACATCTACGTGGTATTTTGCGACTACCTCTGTGACAGAAGAACGCTACTATCTCAATTCTCGTAATCAATAATTGGATAGATCATTAAATCGCTGATTGTGCCTTCGAAATTATTCTAATACCACCCAAAAAAAAACGCACTAAAAGTTAGCGGTTTATATATACCTACAATTATTTTTATTTCTATATCTGCCACGCAAATATATTTTCTAATTAACATGAACGGTATACTTCACCCTGATTTACTTTCCCGTTTAGGATTTTCTCGCTCCCTTTCCCTTTAACCCTTAACCGCCGGATTCTTGGCGAATACCCCGCAGTGGGTAAGCGCCATAAGTAAGGAGCAAGCAAGCAATCTCAATCATGTGATTCAGCGCTTGATTGCCTTGTAAATATATTGTAAATACGTTTTTCTTTTGGGTCTGCCTCTCCTGGGGCCTTTCAGCAGCAAGGCTTCCGCGTGAGTTGGTAGGCGTTGGTACAGATATATTTATGTGTGTGTGTGTGTGTGTTCGCCTCCGCTTGAGTTGTTTACTTATTTATTTACACGACGTTCGAATGAAAATTAAGAAGGCACAGCCAGCCTGGACGCAAAAGAAAGCCAGCCACGGTGGCTCAGTTGTAGTTATGGCGTTCTGTATCTGAGCACGAGGCCGCAGGTTCGATTTCCGACCACTGCGAGCGAATTTCAGTGCGGGCGAAGTATGAAAACGTGCGTGTACTTAGGTTCAGGTGCACGGTAAGACAGCCCAGGTGGCAACAGTTAACCCGGAGCCTTTCACTTTACCACAGTCCTGATCCAGGAACACGATACCCCTTGAATACATTAAATCAATCAATGCAAAGGAAGCAAACACAAATGCGGTAGAAAGAACGGGGATAACGTCACGTTTAGGCATTCTTGCCAGGGCGTTCTTACATCTTTTTGAAAATGGGTTCCTGCGAACGTACTCGCTATCAACGGAAATATGAGCAGTGAGCGTGTAGGGCGGTGGCCTGGTTAGACGTAAGTAAACGCCACTCGGAATCAGCGACGCGCAAGTCCTTCGTGTAGGCTCTGTCTTCGAGCTTTAATGTTGTTCGTTCGGGGGAACTGAAGAACGGACGAATTTGCGCAACGAGAAGCACACAACTGCCTAAGAAACATGCGGGAAGGCGCACTTTCGCTCGTGAAGTAATGCGCGTGGCGGGGAACAAATCAGGACCGCAAGAGATGGAACGCGGACCTTTATCTGGAGAGGAAGCTAGCAAACACACAAGTAGATAAGACTTCCCGCATGTGCATTAGAGAATGTGCACGCGACCGTGCCAGCTGCTTGGAAATCGAGCAGGCAGTGCCAGCTGCTCACATATACCCGCGGCTTTCTCTCGTTTCCCTATTCCTCTCTCCCTCCTGCCAAAGACGGCACCGCTCGCCTCGCACCAACCCGTCCCCGAAAGTGCTGCATTCTCGGTCTGCGAAACATTGTAATTACAAAACGCACGCCTGTCTTACGCAGATGTGCGCACAAGGAAGGAGCGTACGTCAGAGGTAAGAGACGATTGACGCCGCGAAGCCTAAGTGGGAGCTATGACAGTAGAGAATTGAAGACAAATGGATGTTGGTTGGCGTTAAACAAAAGTTTGAATTCATAATTGCTTGGCGGTTTTTTATTGAGAAAGTAGAAAGTAAAGGATCTAAAAGACAAGCAGAAAGATCATTGTGACCGCGGGCTTCTATCGGTAGTTTCGATGACGCGGTGACCTTAAAGGGACACTAAAGCGAAGCAATAAATCAGTTTAGGCTAATAAAGCATTGTTTGAGAACCCTGCAGGTCGTCATATCAAAATAATAGTTTGAGTATCAGATGAGAAAACGAAGGTCGAAGTATCAGTGTTTGAATTTCGCGCCGAAACCCCGACGCCGGTACCTCAATGTGACGTCAGGGATTCCAAAGTATGTTTTCGCATTTGGGCCGCGTTGGCTAAGTAATGGTTCCCGAAACTTGCTATGTTTAATATTTGGTTCCTTGAGAACACAGTGTAGTCAATGTGTACCGCTGTATAAGTAAGTAGGTCCTAGAAGATGCGATCAAAATCCATGACGTCACAGCGACCAGGTGCGGGAACTTCAAAGAGGCGTCGCCACCTGTCCTTCATTCTTGCGCTTTTTCTCGCTCACCAAGCGTCTTATTGTGGTAAGACTGGTGTTTTTAGTGCCGTAGAAAGGTAATTTACTGACGCAGAAGAAATCATTTTTCTCTTTAGTGTGCCTTTAAACAAGTGCGATAACTTTTAAAAATGCGCGAGAGTTATTCGCAGACTTCAGAGAGAGCAAGCCGATGCAATCAGTACGCGTCGTGGTCTCGCAAGAAGTACCTTGTCCATCGCGACAGTGGCCACTGCCAGATATTTTTCTGTTACAGTCTACGCGTATATTCTTTCCTGCTGATGGCTTGAGGACATAATTCGTCAGCTGACTTGCCTTCCCTCGAACCCTCTTGCTTGGCTGCCAGCAAAGAGGCTGCATTCAAACATTCAACATTTGCCAGAACCATTGCAAGACATCAGGCCTACCTGTCAACACAGTTCTCGTCCGCTACACAACTGTTCACGCCACTGTGGTGTCTACACAGGCCTCAAGTACAACTGACAATTCAGGGCAGCAAAACGGAAAATGTGAGCGCCGTTACAAACTTTAACCCGAGCTACCATGGAACAAATGTACAACCTGCACAGAACATGGCTTCATGTCGGCGCAGATGCTTCGGCAAACTCAACAGATCTGTGGCTGCAGTCATCATAGCGGCAAAATCTGAAGAAATCAAGTCGAATACATCATGTATCGACATGCGCAGAGCTTGCTGCACTCCATGCTGCACTTCATTTCAAGAGCCTGGAGCCACCAGTACAATAGGCAGTTTTCTGCGACTCCAAGCCAGCCTTCCAAAACCTACAAAACGCATTGGGCCATGGACCCAGTGAACAATTCTTCGATGGTTTCTTGGACACTGTAATCTCAGGGGGAATAGTCATGCCGATGAAGCAACCCGATCTCCACATGAGAGGGGTCGACGTGTTGCGACTCCACTCTCACGAACTGACGCTGCGGCTGGGTTGCTGTCAATGTCCCGTGGGGGACTGGAACGTTTTCACCCTGTCTCGTTAACATTCGTTTCCTTCTGATATACCGGAACGCCTGCTGAGTGAGTTATCAGGACACGAACTGATCATGCTGTGCCATTTGTGGCAATTATGAACTCCTATGCCTTCCTCATTGGAATGGCTGACATCCCCACTTGCGAAACACGGAGCTGTGCCGAGAGGCTCACACATTATATACGTGTCTGCCCGCGCTATAGTGCCAACAGGCACGTGATGTGCCCAGTGCTGAAGCAACAGGATGATCGTCCACTATCAGAAGAAAAATTGCCAGATCAGTGCTCGCAAAGAAACATTCGCGCTGCTCGGTTTCTTGAAGTCTACGGGCCTGCACAGTGGGTTTTAGGAGCGACGCCTGCTACCAATCTTTATTGTACGCGGTTACTCTGTTCATGCTCGCCCCTCTTTCTCTTTTTCTCTCCCCTTACATATTCATTCCCTCTTTGTCCCCGTACCCCTTCCGTACCCCGAACAGGTTAGACAACCGAAACTACCTCTGGTTAACCTCTCTGTCTTTCTATGCATCCTTTCTTTCTCTATCTCTTAAAAGAAGACTCAAGGCGCACGTACCTATACTTAACGGTGAGCCGCCGGAAGCAGCAGCCTGTTCTGAACGCCCCCCTCGTCAGAAAAGCTGTTGGTAAACAACCGCGAGGTTCTATAAATGTGCGGGATGCCGGAGGGAGGCAGTCGGATAAAAGTGTTTTTTCCGAGCGTGAAGGAAGCCCCCAAATGTACGCAAAATTTCCGCGCGACTGGCCGCTCGAGGCACTTTGCGTGCATTCGCGGGCCATTGTCACGCTCAGAAAAACACTTTTATGTAGCACGTATTCAGCAATAGAAAGCGGTGCCACGAGTTTATTCTTGTTCCTCTAAAATTTCCTCACTGAGACTTTTCATCCATTTATAACATTTGACGAGCTGGTTAATTAATTAGCTGAAATGAAAAGAATAATTTCGTTATCCCCAAGCGACGTCAAATAACATTACCTTGGTTCGGTCCAGCTACGTGGCATTCACACATTTTAAAGCTCTGAATAAAGTTAGCTGGGAAACTCTCTATACGCATAATTTATTTTGTTCTATGAGGTCCAACAGAGATCTACGGTGCGGATCATAGATACACAGATTACATTCAGTTGGGCGGCTTTTGACATCCTAGCTTTTGACAGGTTTTCGCGCTTTGGTGAGTGCAGTCCAGAATCATTCCACAAGAGGTGCGGTACGTCGGCGAGGGCAGCTGGGAGAGGATGCACGCACGGGCACATGCACACCTGGTTGTTCGCATTCACTGGCTTTTCGCGCAATCTGTTCGTCGTTCTTTAAACTTCGTCTGTGTTATAGCTCTTATCAAGCATTGGATAGATCGTTGACATCCTTCTCTGTGTGTTTTTACGCCTTTCGCCTGTACCGACATCCACATTTTCATCTTCCTCACTTCTTTTGTTGTTGTTTTGTTAGTTTAGCTGATTCCACACATCGGCTGCTGGCAATGCCCCAGTGTTTCAAGTTGCGCAATGATGACATGTGTATTTGTTTATCTTTTTCGGGTGACCGCTTTTCACCGTCTGACACACGTTATCGCTCAGCGTGGTACGCGCCCGTATGTATCGGAAGTTTCTCGAATGTTATCGATGGTTCCTTCTGCTGTCTGTTACCCGAATATTGCGTAATTTAATTGCACGTGCGACGCGAATTGTGTCGAACTTTTTGTAGGGAGCGCGGGCGCCAGCGATAACATTGGAACCTTCGATGACTGATCCACGAAAGCCGACGCGCTGGACCGGCATATCAGATTTCGACAATCGCTGACCGTGTTTGCTACTATCGCTGTGCTTTGAGTGTAACTTGTTCTTGTGGGCAAAATTCACCCAACATAAAGTCAGTTTCGACATTCACAGTTTTAAAGCTGTATTATTCCCCGCCACTTCTACGTGACAATACAGAAGTTCGGTTCACACATAAAGAAACGACCTAAATAGTCATACGAAAAACATAATAGCAAGAATTGTTTAAATTTATCGAAACATCGTGTCGCCTATCAAGCACAAGGCAAACATTTGTGCATACGAGTAGAATCTGCATGCATTCTTGTGATATATCGAGTGTCATTGATACCTACTTTCGTGTGCCTACGTAAGAAACCTGTAAGAATGTGCCTCACCGTAAATTGGGTGGTCGTGTTCTGTACACGCCCGCCTTTGTTCCCATGTCATAGACACGCAGCGTCGTTGGCACCGCTGCACCTGATTTTCTTTGTGCTACAATGTTGTTTGTAACGTTTGCAGTTGGTATTTCTGGCATACGAGGCCCCTTTGTATAATCGGTACTCGTTGAGCTGTGCACCCCTTCTCACCGAGATGTAGAATTTCCTCTACATTACTTTGTCTTGCTGTCTCGTGATGGGAGCAGTATGGGGCTCGTCCATGCAATTCGAGATCGGTAAAATTGGTAGGCCCGGCAAAGCCCAACTAAATCCTCTCTTTCCATTGAATAGTTCGGGACGGGAAAACAGCATGATTGCAAAACTGCAGTAACTTTAATAATAATAATAATAATAATAATAATAATAATAATAATAATAATAATAATAATAATAATAATAATAATAATAATAATAATAATAATAATAATAATAATAATAATAATAATAATAATAATGTCTTTATTTGTGTACCATGAAAATAGACCACACGGGAGACCTGCAGTAAAAGCTGTCATGAATGACAGCTTGACAGAGCCGTAGGCCCCCCATACACGGAGCAGTTTCATAACAACAAAAAAAGGCCTATAATACATTGTCGCGTTTGAAATTAACTTCCCGAGTGTAAAATGTAACGTACACAAATTGTGAAAAATAAGGCAAGATGGAAATACAAATTACAAGTCCACTCATGTAATAAAACAACACAATCAACGACGGAAGAGTCACAAAAGAAACAACATTAATGCAGTTTCACTTATTCGCAAGAAATAACAGTGATACATATACAGCGATGGTAAAGAGAAGCAAAACAGATGAAGCATACATTGTGAATTGAAAGAAGATGGAACCATTGCCTCCCCATGTACAATGTTAGGGATAGAACTTGTTCCGAATAGAACTTCCCTAGAGGAAATGCTATTTTGGGGAGACATCTCTCTCCTAAATGAAATTTAACGTTATCACCGTGGGACAGTGCAGGCATTTGCGACGGTGGAAAGGAGTTGGTTGACCATCGTCCCCAGTGCACTCGCACACCTGAGGCTTATCGCAGCCCAATTATGTTTAATATCCATCCACGCATATACAAGCAGATGCACTAAGACCACATCACAGCGTCGAAGACGTTGCCTACAGCACTAAGAGTAATTACCAATAATAACTTGCAGACGACCGACGCTTGAGAGTGCTGGTGATGTGTCCGGTCCGAGTAACAAATGTTTCACAGCGAATGTCCCATGTAGAACGTCCCCACCGAATGTCGAGAACAAATTAATAGAGAAAGCAATTTGCAGGCGGTTCAATTAGGCTTCGAGGAGATGCTGGGAAATATGTCTGGGCTAAGTTAGAGGCAGATGGCGTGTTAATGTTCTAATGCGTTTTGTATCTAGAGCCACGGAGATAAGCGTTCTGCCCATAAGTGTCCCGTTAGAAATCCGCTGGAGAAATTTTATAGCAGCAAGCGCTTCAGAGGTACCATAGGAAAATATCAAATTTGTTTTCATAGGCTATTGATATCGATGTTTGGCAGGAGACAAAAACATGGCCAATTTGCAAACTACTGGACATAACCCAATAAAACTTCGCTATAATACCTTACCCATAGAGGGAAATATGTTGACGAAATTTAAATGTTATATATGATCTTTTAGAAATTCACAACCTGCGATAACAGCCAATGAAATCCTTTTCCGAGAAGCGACTACTTAAGCTGTTGCGTCATAAGCAACCTGTATTACGTGTCTATTTCGAACCTCGTACACCTGCTCAGGAAGCCCTGTGCACTTAGAAAAGTCATTAATAGTACCACGACCATATAAAGCCAATAGGCCATGAATCCAAGGAACGCATACGGGTTGCAACTTAGATGCAGAAAATGCTGAAAAAAAAAAGAGAAATGAAAGTTGATGAAAAGTGAATAAAGAAACGACCGGCAACAGGTCGTTTCTTTATTCACTTTAATTTTTTTATCGTCTTCAATATTTTCAACACTTCAATTTTAACCACATGAAATTACCCCTATGCTTTCCATGGTTACATCGCCTGTTGTATTTATGTAATCGTGATTAAGAAAAATCGAACCCCTCTGTTTCCCTTCCTTTCGTTCCGCGTTTACCACGTTTGTTACCACGTTATGTTACCACGTTTTGAAATGGTAAATTCGTAGCTTTTTTTTTTAAGCTGCAGCACGATCAGAAATGTGCACAGCACTGAGGCAAAACGTAGGGGCACTGAGAAACGTGTAAAGGTGTTCGAAAAGCTCCAGAAGAAACCGAAAACCCCTATTTGCCGCGGAATGGCTGCGAAGCAACAACGAAGTGAGCACCGCTTTGCTTTGAAGTCTGCTTCACTGGAATTTGCGTTGTGCTTCCTAAACACGGAACAACTCTGCAGACATTTTTCTTGTTTTCACAGTGCTCCGCGAAAGGTAGTCTGCTTTGCACACCCGTGTACAGCTCGCACTTCACTGCGCTATCTTTCAAACGTATGAGTGATTTTGTGAAAGCAGGGCCTTGTAACCTCTTTGCGACAAGTCGCGTACCGCATTGCAGATTTTCTCAGGAAACCCGCATGGCATTTCTGCAACAAAGCTGCCTTTCTGCAACACTTTCTCATCAGCATCTTAGTGGAAGAGAAGGAAATTTGCCCACAAGACGTTGCCTCCAACTTTGCTAAGTTGGCGTGCGACGTCGTGCACGTGCAGGGTGTCCCAGCTAACTTGAGACAGAGTTTAAAAATATGCGAATTCCACGTAGCTGGCAAGAACAAAAGTAATGTTGTTTGCCGTCGCTTGGAGATAATCAAACTATTTTATTGATTCTGTCTAACTGGATAATTAGTCTTAATTAACCTCTCAAATATTATAATTAGATTAAACGTGTCAATGAGAACATTGTAAATCGGCATGGAAAACTCTCGATACAGCTTTCTGTTTGCTCAATACGTGCTACATAAAAGTGTTCCGAGCCTGAAAGAACGCACCCTTGAGATCAGCGTGATACCACTGCGCAAGCGCTCCGTCAAGTTGCTTTTTTCATATTGCGCGAGATTTCCTTGCAACCCGGCAAAAAGTAATACGTGAGATGTATCGTACAGGAAACAACTCGATGGGTGGTTTCTGGAGGTGCTCTACAAATCTGCGTATCATAGCTGGGGTGCTCAGCCAATAAATAAAGAGGTGGGTAATTAAACTTAATTAGTTAGTGAGGTATGGGGAAAACGAAAAATTACCTGAGGTACTATAGCCTATCGTGAGTAGTAAGCATTCAATTCAATTCGCTTCCGACGTACTTTTCATTCTTAAAGTGTTGGCTCAAGTTAAGGCTGTTTCACATGCTGCGACTGGAACGATCAAAAACGGTGCAGTCACAGGCGTCGCGATGCAATTTTTAGAGGACCCATTTCGCATGATTGCGATTTCAACAATGCAACTGGGTGCGACGCCCAGGGTTGCTTGCTGCCAGGTGTTGTGGCACAAGCCGCATAATTCATTTATTACAACGAAGAAAACATATTCATTGCAATATGAATGACCTGTCTTTATTAGGAAGAAATAACAGGCGTCTTTTGTGATTTAAAAACGATTTGAAATTTACACTTGTTTTGGCGTGCGCAGGGGCGGTTTCTGAAGTTCGGTACGACGGGACACGGCGCACGTAAGCAACAGCTGTTCGCGGCTGGTTGTTTCAGCGCTGTGTGGGTTGTCTCGTGCCTTCTGTGTCAGTGTCGTTCTGTCTCAGCTGCAGCATTCTACGAGATGACCTATCAACAAGTTCATATAGCTACCCTCGCCGCATAAGCAGTATTCGGCTGCCGCGAAGCCGTCGTGTCAGCCCAACGAGACCCTCGCGCGACCCGGGGCTCAGCGTCAGCTTATGGAAAAATGACGTGCGCACATTGCTCGTCATTGCGCATAAGCGGTTCCGGATCCTGGCCGTACTCTTGTACCAAACGCAGCAACAAGCACCAACCCAAAAGCCCACGTCGGCCCTTGAACGAAGCCGCAAATTATCGGTGTGTGATTACTGAACGTGGAATGAAAATTGTGTTGTGAGATTCAACGTACCTTAGAGCTAGCCTGTTTCGTCGATCGCGATGCGTGTGCTGTGAATATATATATAGGAGTTCTCTGTGAACATTTCTAAAGGCGCAAAAGCCGACACAACAATTTTCTTGAGCAGCTCGTTTCACTTGTGTAGAAACCTGTACGTGGCATCGTAGCACTCTGAAAGACACGCCTGTCGTCTGTCGTCCACTTCTTTGTACTCTGTCTCGTGTTGTTGGTATACTCTGAACTTCTAACAAAAAGGCCATATGAATACGTGCTGTGCATAATGCAAGAACGTAGGCCCACGGCAGGCGCACTTGCCGTAGGGTTTTTCAAGTTTCTGCTCAGCGCCGCACGCCGCTCAATGTTAGCCTGTTCTGTGGAATAATAATAATAATAATAATAATAATAATAATAATAATAATAATAATAATAATAATAATAATAATAATAATAATAATAATAATAATAATAATAATAATAATAATAATAATAATAATAATAATTCAAAGATTCAGCGGAAGGGATACAACCGGCTGACTTCACTGTCGAGTTTTTAATTATTTTTCTTTAACGTGTCGTCTTCTACCCTATAGTCTACGCAAGGAAAGTCTGTTTGCCTGCGTTTCGCATGGTTGCCCGAGTTTTTAATGACGGCCGGTGCAGGAGGGTGTGTTGCCGCTGTGCCATTATAGCAAGCCAAGAATTTACTCACTGTAGAGTTAATTACCGTTCAAAGCAAATGTTAATACAGGTGCAGTAAGGATGCAAAGTCCCCAACATATTCAAAGTTTATTGATTTCTGTGCAAAAAAAACAAAAAGATTTTCCATCAGAAGAGAGGTGCAATTTAAGGTGCACGAAATATTCGAAAACTAAGCGACGTCGCTGTTTATTCAAACCAAGGAGTTAGTGCTATCATAGAAAATTTATTACGATAGCCTGCACGTTTGCGATGTAAAATTTAATAAGTAAGTGGGGTAAGATAACCTTTCAAGACGCATCGGGAAATTGGCGCTTGAAAACCAACAGCGAAATGCAACTGAACGGTACCGCATTAAGCACAACGTTGAAATTTCGGGTACTTTGCTGTCTTGTCATTGGCACTTGCCGAGGTTGAAATTATTTAAGGTGCCCCGTACACAGCTCGTAGTATTGACAACTCGCGAAGTGGTACGAAGCAAACGTGAAAATCCACTTAATTTGCTGCGCAGCGTGTCCATAAACGCATAGAAATGGGAGGATGGAATCGAATTTTTTTTATTCTGCCTTCGAGTACGCAGCGAATTAGGCAATCCACGTCTCCCCACATTGCACTTCTTGAGCGAGACGCCAATCCTAAAACAAACCGCGAAATAGCTCTCGCTGCAATTTCGACGTACAATCGCAGCGAGCGCTGAGACGGTGCGATGCCGCGATTGTGCGATTGTGCGATCAGCCAGTTGACCGCAGCCGAAAATTGGGGGCCGGCACTGCGATTGCGAATTGCGTCGCGAGTGGCGGAAACCGGATCGTGTGAAAAGGGCTTTATGCGGGACACCCTGTAGAATGCATGTACAGTTCTTAGCCGGGGCTCATTTGGCTCGACGGCTAACCGCGCCGCTCGGGAAAGAGCTCCGCTATGCTTGTCAATAAAGGGCGCGGAAACCCTGAAACATTAAATATTTCGACATGGCAGTTGAAACTCGCTGTCACATGGTACGAGCAGGAGCAGGGACTTTCCTTGTGGTCACGAAACGTCCCCGAAAGCTCCATATAAGTACAGGAGGCAGCATCCGAGGCGCCATAGCGTAAGTAGAAGGGAAACAATCTGCCCCGCCAAATGGCCAGCCTGCGCGATCACGGACATCTTTCACAAGGGAAGACATCCTTCTCGCATTGAGTTGAGAGTTTATAGGGTGAACATGCAACGGGAACTACTGGGAAAATAATCTAGCACGCGATGCGTTTGCGTTTACCTATTACACGGTACTGCTGTATGACTAACGTGGCCCCCCTCCTCCTTAATAGCCTTCCTCACACAAACTACTTCGATGGATTGTCTTTATTTGCAGCTTGCCTAGTTGTATAAGTTAGTCATTAGTTGATTAGCTAGATTAGTTAACACGTAATTATATTTATTTCGTTATTATAGTTAGTTTACTAGTGTAGTTCGTGAATAATTTTGTCAGTTGAGTTAGATAACTTAATTAGTTCGTTCGCTGTATTAGTTTGATTAGTTAATTAGATTTAATAGTTAACATTATAGTCTTAGTTTGTTAGTTGATTGGTGCGGCTAGTGTTGTTAGTAACCTTATTTATTTAGTCAGGTTAGTTAATTACTTAGCTATTATTATGTAATTATTATATTCGCTCAGTTATGTTTCTTACTGCAGTTTCCTACGTTAGTTATTATTGAGTTTAGTTAGCTGTTTAAGTTAGCTCAGTAATTATTTTTATAATTAGTTTAATGAATCAATAAGCTTAGATAATGTAGTTACAAGGTTATTTATAAGCTAGGTTAGTTATAAGTTTGATAGCTTGTTAGATTAGTGATCACTTAATTGCTTCTTTAGTTCATTAATATACTTAGATAATTTGTGTAGTTAGTAAGGTCAGTAACTTATTAATAGTCATAGTTTGTTAGAACGGTTAGCTATAGTTTAGATTTGTTAGGTTAGTCAAGTTAGTTAATAATTTATTAGCTTAGTTAACTGTTAGTCAGGAAAGTCGTTATTTAGTTAAGGTAGTTATTTCTGTATTAGTGAGTTGAGATAATTGTTGAGATAGTTTATATTTAGCTTAGTTCGTTATTACTTATGACATCATCATCATCATCGTCATCATCATCAGCCTATTTTATGTCCAATGCAGGACGAACGCCTCTCCCTGCGATCTCGAATCAACCCTGTCCTCTGCCAACCGATTCCAAGTCACGCCTGCGAATTTCTTACTTTCACACCCCACCTAGTCTTCTCCCGTCCTCGACTGCCCTTCCCTTCTTTTGGCACCAATTCTGTAACCCTAATGCCCCACCGGTTACCTAACCTCCGCATTACATGACTTGCCCAGTTCCATTTTTTTTTCTCTTAATGTTAATTCGAATGTTGGCTCTCCCCGCTAGCTCTCTGATCCCCACCGCCATCTTCTTGTCTCTTAACGTGACCCCTAACGTTCTTCGTTTCATCGTTCTTTGCACGCTCCTGAACTTGTTCTCGAGCTTCCTTGTCAACCTCCAAGTTTCTGCCCCATACGTTAGCACCCGTAGAATGCACTGACTGTACACCTTCCTTTTCAGTGATAATGGTAAGCTTCCAGTCAGCCGCTGACAATGTCTGCCGCATGCGATCCATCCCATCTTTATTCACCTGTAAATGTCCTGCTCATGATCAGGGTCCCCTGCGAGTAATTGACCTAGGTAAACGTACTCCTTCACAAACTCTGGAGGCTCATTGGCGATCCTGAACTCTTGTTTCCTTGCCAGGCTATTGATGATTATCTTTCTCTTCTGCACGTTAATCTTCAACCGCACTCTTGCACTCTCTCTGTTAAGGTCCTCAATCATTTGTTGTAGTTCGTCCCCAGTGTGACTGAACAAGACAATGTCATCTGCAAATCGAAGGTTGTTGAGATATTCGCCGTTGATCCTTACTCCTAAGCCTTCTCAGTTTATTAGCTTGAACACTTCTTCCAAGCATGTAGTGAATAGCACTGGAGAGATTATGTCTCCTTGTCTGACCACGTTCTTTTTAGATATATTTCTACTTTTCTTGTGGATAATTAAGCTAGCTGTAGAATCTCTGTAGATATTTTACAAGATGTTTACGTAAGCGTCCTGTACTCCTTGATTACATAATGCCTCTATGACTGCCGGGATCTCCACTGTCTTTTCGTAATCTATGAAAGCTATCTGAAGAGGCTGAGTGTACACTGCGGATTACCTGATTGATTAGATAGATGTGATTCATTCTAGAGTATTTGTTCCTGAAGCCAGCCTGTACTCTTGGTTCACTGAAGTCAAGTGTTGCCCTTATTTTATTGGAAATAATCTTGGTGGATATTTTATAAAATACTGGAAGTAAGGTAGTGTACCTATAATTGTTCAATTCTTTAACATCTCCCTTTTTGTGGTTCAATATAACGTTGGCTTTCTTCCAGTTCTCCAGGACCCTTGAAGGCGCGAGACAACTCGCATAACGGGCTGCCAGCTTCTCAAGCATATTTTTAGGTAATTAGTATGTTGAGCTTCCTTATTAGTACACTTGGTAAAGTTAGTTATGTACCCTTGCAACTTGATCGACACGCAGGCACACAACAAATATTACGTCTTGTCACCACATGTAGCATACTGTCACGTCGCCCTAGAAGTCGAAATAAAGCAGGACGCGCGAATAGTGCCGCTATCTCACACATAATTCATTCCTGCTTACAACCTTTCTTTTTTAAAGGCCAGCCTCTCATCAATGATACCGAGAGCAGGAGAGAGAAAGAGAAAGGGAGAACAAGAGGTGAAAGGCAGAGAGGTTAACCAGATTATGTGTCCGGTAGGCTACTGTGTGCAGGTGGATGGAGGGAGGGGCGAAAACAAGAGCAGGAGGTGTAAGAGGAGCTAATATTGGGATAAAAGCCGCCTTCCCTTATTTCATGTATATCGGATCCTAAAGGGCAGCACGCAAATTCAGAGCGGCCTTCATATCGAGGCAGCACTCGTACTAGTCTAAGTTTGGGGCCATTGAAGGATTCATCTACCCAATTAGCGATATTGCTCGCATTTTACAAAAAAAAAAGAAAGTCAAATCTGGAGGGAAGTGGGCAAGGGGAGAGGGAAGTCAGTAAACGCTATGAGCATGCGTGCTCCAACACCTACCCTTTCACAATCACAGCGCCGAACGAAAGGCAGCGTGCACAGGTGTCCGTTATTGAGGCGATGGACAGCGTACGTGCACCAAGCGGGCTCGGCTTTGCTCGAAAAAAAAAACTCGAAGCCAAAACTGCGTTCCGTGATGCGGCATCCCATCGAAAGTGTCTCCCGCTGCGACTCCCAGCGTTAGCGGTCTCCCTTCTACGCGCCGCGTCAGAGCCACGCGACAAGCTATTTATTAACAGCTGCGGCAGCTCTTCGTCGTTGTCGCAGCTTGCACGAAACGACTTTCGCGCTATCTTGAAATCAATCAGCGCCAGCAGTCACGAAGTCTCGCCAAGGCTGCAGTGGCGATGTGCCCGCGAAGACTTCGGAGCAGGCGTCGTCTCCTTTCTGCCTTGTTACGATGGGAGCGAAAACGCCTTGTCGTCGCGACTATAGATAAGAGAAGAACGAAAAGGCAGGAAGTTGAGGAAGAGAGAAGCGATAGAGGCGGCCAGCTAACGGCTTGTTCCTCGTTTCGCAAAGCGGCACCTGTTTTCGATGTCGAAAAACACGCCGCACTGCGGCCCACGCCTGAAAGGCCTGCTAGTAGCCCGCCGTGGAAGAGCATGGAAGCTGACAAAGCTAAGAAGCGAGCAGGCGTGAAAAGAAGAAATGTGGTACACGGCAGTGCGGCATTGCCGGAAAGCTGTAGTTTCTCAACACACGCACGCACGCACTTAGTAAGAACGTTGGCCCATGAGGAGTGGATAGAAATGGCCCAAACATCGCTGCATGGGATGTTTTGTGACAATGAATTTTAGCGTAGCTAGTGGCGGAATTTTTCACCGTATTTTCTATTCATTCACTTTTTCCCCTTCCCAAAGGAAACCGAGTGTGCACGGAAGAAGAGATTGGAGTTCCCGACCGAGCGTATTCTAATGCAAAATATATCAGTTTTGCATTAGAGGAGGAGAAGCCTGCCAGAACTGTAGGGTATGCAGACAGTAGCATTGCGGGCCCTCATGCATATGGATGCGTCATCGCACGCAGCTGCCGCTTACACCACAGTCTTGTTCTGTTAACTATTTTGGAATCGTCGTTTCCGGCAACTTCCCATGGCCCACCATACTCCTGCGCACGACACGCATACATTTATGCCATCCATGCGAAGGATAAAGCCGCTTATGAATGAGCCGTGACGCGACAGGGCATTTCAAATTCAAATTTGAATTCGAATTTGAAATTATACTCATTTTTAAATGCCCTGTGGCGCCAAGGCTATCTCATATAAGCGGCTTTCTCCTTTGCACGAACGGTGTATATGAACGCAGTTGAGAGTATGACGGAAGCCTGTCTGGTTGGGATGATGCATACTTAAAGGGAAGGGGTCTGAACACCGACCAAAATGGTTTAAAATAGTTATTTACGTTTCGGCTCCCCCACAGGAGCCTTGTTCACAATGAAAAGTTTTCATTGTGAACAAGGCTCCCGTGGGGAGCCGGAACGTAAATAACTATTTTAAACCATGTTGGTCGGTGTTCAGACCTCTTCCTTTTAAGTATATATATAAACGTGTGTCGCACGGAGCAGTGTGGTACGACACGGGCAGGATTTAGAAATGAGGAGCACCAAAGAGTTCGCGAAAGAAGAGTGAAGGGACTTATTGATGCGTCCACTGGGACTGTCAAGTTGGAAAAGGCTTAGTATGGGAATTGCCGGAAGCCGGTAACGTGGTAGAGGTACACACACACACACACACACACACACACACACACACACACACACACACACACACACACACACACACATATATATATATATATATATATATATATATATATATATATATATATATATATATATATATATATATATGTTACCAGTTCCATCAAATGTGCGGAATCCTTGACATAAGCGCGCTTGCGTCCTACCAAGGGGCGTACGACGCGTTGCAGATAGCCGGATAATTCATACAACGGAGAGCGTCTGAAGTAGACTATTGACTGGAGAGAGACCTCGGGCTTGTGAACCTTCGGCAAACCGTAGATTGCAAGTACCGAACCGTTATGGCAAAGCCCTACCCCTTGGTAGGATGCACGCCCATTTATGTCAAGTATTCCGCACATTTCATTGAAGTTGTAAGATATGACGATGACGATGACAATGACACTATCGATTACGATGAGCTTATGGTCTCTTTCGATGTAAAGTCAATGTTTACATGCGTGCCCGTCGATTACGCAGTCCAGTGTTGCAAGGAACTTCTCGAAAAGGACGCTTCGCTACCTCGACGAACGCCATTCGAAACGCAAGACTTATGCCGCCTCCAGGAATTCTACATGAACACGTGTTTTGCGTTTAACGAAGCATTCTACAAGTAGCGCTTCGGAACAGCAGTAGGAGCTTCCGTTTCCGTAGCGTGCGCGAAGATCGCCGTAGGGGCACTTGAAAATTATGCGATTATCTCATACAAGACCGCTTCAAATTTTTTTGCCCGATACATAGACGACTGCTTTTGTGCGATTATCGTCATGAGGTGCTGCCTTTCCTTGAGCATCTGAACATTTTTATACCAAGTATCCAGTACACCATGGAAGAAGAAAACAATGGACAGATAGCCTTCCTCGACGTCCTCATAAGACGTTCGTCCAACGGTGTTACAACCAGTGTGTATCGGAAGCCGACCCACACGGGGGGATACCTGAGGCTCGACTCTGCGCATCCTACAGGACAGAAACGCTCTGTTGCCGCTTCACTCTTCTCTCACTCATTGCGCAGCTGCTGCGATACTGCACTGCGCAAGCGAGAACTAGCCGCGGTGTGGTAAGGAAGGACCTCTACAACAACGGCTACCCAGCACAGCTTCTGAGGACTCAAGAGTTGCGGCCGTCGGTTGCTAACCACGCAAGGGTACAAAAAATGAAGAAGCAGAAAGGGCGGCTGTCCGCTACGGACAAGGCATCAGTGAGACATTGGCAAGAGTTTTTGGCATATACGGTGCAAAAATCGCCCTTGTGCCAACAAACAAACGAAAACAGAAGCTGGCACGGGTGAAAGACCCTTTCGAAAGGTCAAGGTTTCCAGGGGTAATGTACAAGATTCCGTGCTAGAGTTGTGACGCATCCTAGATAGGTGACACTGGAAATTTTAAAAGGAGGATTCAGCAGCAGCAGAACGATGTCAGGAAAGGCAATACAATTTAAAACGCCTTGGCGGATCATCACATGCATGACTACTAACCATATGAGCGACTGGGATTCGTCGAGCATAATCGCGATAGAGAAGCGCCTATGTTCAAGACTACTCTTAGAATCTTGACATTTTCAAAAGGCTAGAAACGAGACTAATCGGACACGGCCTAATCTCCCCGATGCATACATGTGCACTCGGCGCCGGCTAACACACAAATAATTTCTTGCGCTCACTTTCGTTGTGAACGAGGCACGCGTAGCGGTCTCGAAACGTCATTTTGGGTTTTGTCCATTTTGAACCTCAGGCGAGTGCCAGTTCATTTGACCATGTGTCACCCTCGCCTGACGAGTTCTCATCGAACTTTGGACTATGACGACTGTATGACGACGATAACGGGACGACGGTGGCACGACGAGTGTCCGATGACAAAGTTGTAATGACGTTGTTGCAACGACCACACGACGGCCTCACGGGTACGAGCCGACATCCAGTGACCCAAGCAAGCTATTGGACAACTTGGGTCAATGGGTCGAGGTACGGAGGGCAGGAAGAGGACTGCGTTATGAGACCGGGATGACGAGGCTGGAACGACGACAATGAAACGACCATGACGGCATTACGGCCAGGTGCACATACCTTGTAGACGAAGCAGGTAGACATGCAACTTGGGTCACCGGATCGGCGTGCGAGGATAGATAGACAGATAGAGAGAGCGATATGTAGTAGACGGATAGGCTCAAAACGGGTATAGTATGCAAATCATGATATTCGCAATAATATTACTCCTGGTCGGCCAAAATGTTAGATTCACTTATGCGTGCCCCAAAACTGCTCGTAATATCCATCCCGCCGCACACTTCTAGAGATTCGCCTCCAAACACTTCTTTAGAGCAACAAGTTTGCGGAGTCAACAAAAATTAAATTATGTGGTTTTACGTGACAAAACCACGATCTGATTATGAGGCGCGCCGTAGTGGGGGAATCAGGAAATTGGTACCATCTGGGGTTCTTTAACGTGCACCTTAATCTAAGTACACGGGTGTTTTCACATTTCGCCCTCATCGCAATGCGACCGCCGTGTCCGGGATTCCATCCCGCGACCTCGTGCTTAGCAGCCCAATAACATAGCCACTATGCAACCACGGTGGGTCTGTTGAATCAAAATAAGGTAACTATTATTGTAATTAATCTCGGTAATTACCCGGGAACGTCCTTGGTTAACCTCCCTACCTTTCCCTTTTGGTTTCACTATTTCTATCGGTAATTAAAGGCGTTCTACAAGTGGCAGACGATGAACCGCATGGATAACCACAAAACTTAAGCAAAACATACTACTTTCGGCATATCCCGAGTCTGTCTTATTTGCACTGCCACAGCAACCCACCGTGCGCAGGATTCTACACCAGCGCAAAGGCGCCTTCCCTGGTTCTGTCATCCGCAGTATTCGTGGAGGCAACTGGAAGTGCTCGGAGAAGAGAAAAGTGAGCGGCTAGAATTTGTTGGCAAAAATAAAGCAAACTGCGTGACATCTTAGAAATCTAATACCGAATAAAAAACGAAAGAATAGACGGAAGAAGCGGAGAAGCTGAAACAACGTACAGGTGGAAGGAAGGCGTTCAAAAACGCTAATAAAAGAAATGACAAAAGAACGAAACTATAAAAGGAATAGACGATCAAGGACTGGAAGACTGAACTGAAAAAAAAAAGCACGCGCAGAACCATGCGAGAGGAGAAAGCGATAGAGAAAATGTAAGCTGCAGCCAAGGAGCGAGTGAAATGTTCATAATTGGGCTTTACAAGGAAACGAGTACAGAGACAGTCAGTTCCCTTCCTGCAGCTGCAAGTGTCTGGAGATACAATGAGATGCTTTGAACGCATCAAGTACTATCGTCGTGGCGGTTATGCGGCTGACTTGTACGTGCGGTTTCGCCCGCAAGTGCTGCCACGGCGGTTCACTGGAAGAAACGACAGACACAAAGGCAGAATGAGGTTGAAAAGTAGATAGTCGGGCAAGTGCCGTCTTTTCCCCTATTCCTCTCGTTGCGCTTCTAATTCAAGTCATCGTCGCATGGTCGGAGGTTCTTTTCGTGTTGGTCTCGAAAAAAAAGCCTCTCGAATAGAGTGCGTGAAGTGAATACCATCATTTAATTAAGGAACTACGGCCGCAACCAGAAAATGTCAGGCGAAGCGAGCGCCTCTACTCTTTTTATTGTTGTTATCTTGGTGTTATTACTTTCGCTCTCAAAATGAGTGCTCGGAGCTACGCCGGCGCTCTTTTCAGCGATCTTTCTCATTTTCACTTTTCAGGACGACGAGGGAGGGGGGGTGCGAGAAAGTCGTTTGCGTTTTTGCTCTCATTCGGGTTTAAAAGACTGTTTGTCGAATGTAGGTTTCCGCTGCTGCTTGGGGGAAAAAATACCTGGGCGTATACTGCCGATTAGTTTCGTTTGTTTTAGAATATTGCACTTGTATAGAAATAAAAAAAAAATACTGCCGTACGCTTATTGTTCACAGCTGCCGTAATGCTGTACCAGAAGTTGCACTTCAGACAAACAGGCCGATAACTGGGACGTTTCCCACGTGAGCCACTAATTTCGTAGCAGAAGAATATTGACAGTAAATTCTCACTTAGGCCTAGTCAATGCGGTATGCCACTTGCTAACTTCATCAGTGAAGAGTTTTAGCGAGCACGCTATTCCTGTACACAAGTCGCGCTGAAGCTCGTCGGTTGCACACAGCTCTATTTTGTAGGAATTCTACGCTACAGCCTTCCAGTGTTGTCCAGTACGGGCGAGTCAAATGTTAACTCATTGGAGAGCTTACGAGGTCAAGCATTGCGCACGTGTTCAGGACTTCCTCGCTGCGCGTCGACACCTGCAACAATCGTGCTCCCCAAAGATTGTCTCATCGCGGCGTATGATGCTACGAACTGTCTCAGGGCACGTATTCATCATTTTTCCCATGTCACCGATCACCAATTGACGTTCTTGCGCTTGCATAGGCCTCGTGCCATGTTTTCCGAAGTTATCACCACTCATGCAGATTGTCTTTCATCGGGGTACAAACCAGCACCAAGGCCTTCATTTCCATTGTGGTGTCTCCAACAGCCCCAGGTACGCCTACGAATTTTTTAAATTTTTTTTATATTTGTATTTAGATACCCTAAGGGCCCGCAAGGGCCATTGTAAAGGAGGAGGGGGAGGGGCATAAACTAGAACACAGTTTACATAAACGATGAAGGAGAATTGCAGATAGTTAAGAAGAACCTTTAGCTCGGGTGCTCATATCTAAATTATTTTAAACAGAGAATTCGTTTTTCTCGGCAACCACTGCACCAAATTTCACTAGGTTTGTTGCATTTAAAACAAAAAATTAAAATCTAGTGAAGGTTGGTTTCGAATTCTTGATTTAGCTTGCGAACTTTTCATTAAAAATTGGCGAAAATCTCAATTTTTCGAAAAACAATACTATCAAGTCTAGAACTCTGTAACTCATGAACAAAAAATGATAATAAAATTTTGTGAAATGCACCTAATAGTAAATTCAAAACGGACAAAATTGATATGTTACACATGAATCTCAAATAAATTTAATAACATGGAAATACAGGTTTTGCAGAACCCTTGTAAACAACGTAACAAATTCATGTCAGATGTAAAATGACATATCAAGTTTGCCCTCTTTCAATGGTCTGATGGATGTAATTCACAGAACCGCGATATCTGTTCTTGATGCAGAGCTATGATTCTTAAAATTTTGTGCTTCTATTCTTTTCAAACTTCCGTATTTTTGAAAATTCTTGTTACCAAATTCAGGCCCTTAATCGAAATTCCGCTTCCAGCAGTCACTATAATTTAACTTTTTCTCGCAAATGCAACAAATTTCATTAAAATCAGTCTAGGGGTTATATCGGAAAAAAGTTTTTGCGGGAAGAAGTGCCAGTGCTGCGGACGCACTTCTCGACGGCTCTGCTTTTATGTATGTTTTCCGCAGGACTATCGAGTCAAATAACCTAAAAACCGACCACCATCGGATAGAGCAAATCGACCCAAACCCAGGGACACCGGCACCCGGGGTGAGTGGCCTTTTTCGAAGATATTTCGAAGCGAGAAACACAGCTAAGCTAGAAAAGGAGGAAAGAGAAAAGAAGAAGGCAGGGAGGTTAACCAGAATAACGTCCGGTTGGCTACCCTACACCGGGGGAATGGGAAAGGGGAAAGCAAAGGTCACAGGGAGAGAGAGGAGGGAAGGAAAGAATGAAATTGTGGCAAGCTCGCTGACGCGTGCGGTTTTACAGAAATTGCCTTAATAGTCACAGGTGGTCGCACAAACCCGTCGTCCTTAAGAAACACCAAAGTGCCTTCACCGCTTTATGGGCCGATGGGCGATGGGGGCGGTGTTCCAGCAGCACCTGCACCGAAAGCGGCCGATTGTCCAGTTTTTGGAAAGCTTTGGCAAGTTCTTGTCGCTCTAGAGCATATCTTGGACAGTGGCATAGCAGGTGGTCGATGTTTTCTTCGGTGCCACAGACCTCGCATGCTGCACTGTCAGTCACCCCAATTAATGTAGAGTATGCCTTTGTGAAGGCCACTCCTAACCAAAGGCGACAGAGAAGCGTAGCTTCACGTCGAGGAAGTCCGGGTGGAGGTCGGAGCTGCAGGGAGGGGTTTAGTCGATGTAGTCGTGTAAGTCGTAAGTTTTGCGAGTTCCAGTCGGTCACTGTGAGGCTACGTGCCAGGTGTCGAAGCTGCCTTGCAGCGTCAGTCCTCGAAAGCGGAATCGGAATGCTGTGCTCTTCTTGATGAGCTGTGCGAGCAGCGTTATCGGCGGACTCATTGCCACTGATTCCACAGTGGCCAGGTACCCACTGAAAAACGACTTCGTGGCCTTTTTGTTGGACATCGTGGTGAAGTTTCACGACTTCGTATGTCAATTGGTCATGACATCCGCGTCGGAGAACTGACTGCGTGCACTGTAATGCCGGTTTTGAATCACAGAACACAGCCCATTTTCTGGGTCTTTCCGAATCTATGAATTCCAGTGCTCGACGCAGGGCTGTTAGTTCTGCCGCCGTTGAGGTCGTGACATGCGATGTCCTGAACCGCAGTGTCATTCCTCGCGTTGGTATAACCACGGCACCACCAGAACTGCACGACGTAGTCGATCCGTCGGTATAGATGTGCACGTGGTTGCTGTACTTTTCATGCAGAAGAAGTAAGCTCAGCTGTTTTAGAGCAGGGGCCGGTAGATCTGTCTTCTTCTGTAGTCCTGGAATCGTTATCTCAACTTGTGGACGGCTCAAACACCAAGGAGGAAACGCTGGCTTGGCCGCAGGTGCGTACCCTGAGGTAAACGACGCACGATGTGCACTGACAATACCGCTGAATGTCGAGCAGGGCCTTGCAGCAGTGAGGCTCGCCAAGTGGTGGGAAGGGGTCCTAGCATAATGCCTGAGATGCATACGCATTTTCTCAACGGCAATGTGCGTCGTGATCGGGTAATCCTGCGCTAGGGCAATGGTTTCAGCCGTTGATGCACTGCGTGGTAAGCCAAGACATATCTTAAGGGCTTGGGCTTGAATACTCTGAATCGTACGCAGGTTAGTCTTGCAGGTGTTGGATATTGCAGGCAGGCTGTATCGCAGGAATCCAACGAACAACGCCATGTACAACTGTAACATAGCGTGTATAGATGCTCCCCAACTTTTTCCTGCAAGGAACCTGAACAGGTGACAGATAGCAGTCAGCCGCTTTTTCACGTAATTGACGTGCGGAGTCCAAGACAGGTCTCTGTCAATTACGACTCCCAAGAACCTGTGGCTTCTGCTGTATGGTATAAGTTGTCCGTTAATAGATACGCCGTAACCAGACATTGGCTTCCTCGTGAATGCCACCATTGCGCACTTTCCGCATGAAATTTCAAGTCCTTGTTGACGAAGGTAGCAAGATGTCATTGTGGCTGCCTTCTGAAGCCGAGCACGAAGCTGAAGTCGTGTCACACCTGATGCCCAAATGCAGATGTCGTCCGCATAGATGGAAAGTCGTACGGTGCTTGGCAGGTTGTAAACTAATCCACTGAGGGTGAGATTGAAAAGAGTCGGGCTAAGCACTCCTCCTTGAGGGACTCCTCGGCTACCGTAATGCTCGGACGTCGGGCCATTTTCTGTGTGCATGTAGAATGGTCTCCTCTGTAAGTAGTTGCACACCCACATATACATCTTACCACCAAGTCCAACGGCTCCCAACGTGCTAAGGATGGCTTCATGGGTGACATTATCATAAGCTCCTTTAACGTCTAGAAACAGAGCAGCAGATAGTCGCTTACAGGCCTTTTGGTGTTGCACAAATGTTATCAAGTCAACAACGCTGTCTGTTGACGAACGGCCCCGTCTGAATCCGGCCATAGCTTGTGGATAGATTTCATAGTACTCTAAGTACCATTCCAGACGTGTTAAAACCATTCTTTCCATAGTTTTTCCGACACAGCTGGCAAGTGCGATCGGACGGTATGAGGAAATGTCCAAAGGCGACTTGCCAGCTTTGAGAAGTGGAATGAGGCGAGTTGACTTCCACTCTTGCGGAACCGTACCCGTCTGCCAGGAGTCGTTGTATAGGAGCAAGAGTGCTTTCCGAGCTTGGTCTCCTAGGTTACACAGGGCACGGTATGTAATGCCGTCAGGTCCTGGCGCTGAAGAACGCCTGCACAAAGCCAGCGCAGCTTCCAGTTCTTCCATAGAAAAAGGGCATTCCATGCGGGGATCGCGTGAGAACAGTGGGTCGTCGAGCGTTCCCGTACCCGTTCCATCGGAATTTGCCTCGCCAGCAATCTTTCTGCAGAAAGATTCAGCGACGTCAATATCTCTACATTGTAGATAAAGTGCCAAAGATTTAAACGGGTGGCGCTGACCAGAGGTTGTGCGAAGGCCACGAACAGTCCTCCATATAAGCGACAAAGGTTTTCGCGGATCCAGGGACTCGCAAAAGGATGCCCATTGTCGCGAAGCCAGCTTGTTCATGTGACGCTGTATTTTCTTTTGTGTTCGTCTAGCCAATCTCAAATCATGATTTGACTTCGTGCGTCTATATCTTCGCTCCGCACGACGGCGAATGGCGCGAAGTTTTGCTAGTTCAATGTCGAAATCGGTGCGGGAAGAACTCCTCGAAAGCAGATGCGTGGTTGTTTGTATGGCATCCTTTATCGCGCCCTGTAGGTTATAAGAGGTGCCGTCACGACAACAGTCTTCCATTATTATTTTGTATTTAGGCCAATCGGTGCACTGGACGGTTCGGGAAGACTTGGAACTAGTCAAACCTTCGATCTTCAAATAGGTTGGGATGTGGTCGCTACCCCGTGTTTCTAAATCGGAAAACCAGTGCACTCTTCTCGAAAGCGACCGTGACACGAAGGTTAGGTCCAAGCAGCTGCTATACGCTGATCCACGCAGATAAGTGGGGCTACCATCATTCGACAAGCAAAATTCCCGTTCAGAAGCAAAGGACACCAACGTTCTGCCTCTAGAGTTAACTTTGGAGCTTCCCCATAGATAATGGTGGGCGTTAAAGTCACCAGTGACCACCCACGGCTCTGGAGTCGATGTCAAAATTCCCCGTAGGCGCTCACAATCTAGACGGCTTGCTGGAGATATATAGGCTCCAAGAATTGTAAACGTGAGCTTTTTCTTCTTCACTGTTAGGCAAACGTATTGATTTGCTTCGTCAGGAGGCACTGGGTGATGTACATAAGTCAAGTCACGGCGTATAAACACAACAACCTTGCTGCACTCTCCGTAGGTAGAGGACATAAAGCACTCATACCCGGACAGTCTGATGGGAGCTGACAGGTTGGGCTCGCAAATCACGATAATGGGGAACTGGTGCGTAAAGACAAACTGTCTAAAGTCAGACATGCGTGACTTAAGCCCTCTGGCGTTCCACTGCAAGACAGATGCATGCTTGACCTCCTCTTGAAACGACGGCATCTCTCGTGCCATGGTTTTACCCTAGAGCCGCAAGCACCGGACTCAAGGTGTCCAGCACCCGCAGTGCGCTCTGTGCCGACGGGGTTTTCATGCTGCTCAGTAGAATGCGCATGGCGTCCATAAGTGACTTCAGCATCACTATGACTTGGCGATCCTCAGTCGTCGTCCCATCCGCGGTTCGTGAGGTCATTGTGGGCGGCGCACTTTGGTGTGACTCCGAGGCAGGTTGTGCTCTTGGAAGTGTAGGCCACTCTTCAGGAGGTGAGCGTGTTGCCGCAGTCTTCGTTTTCGCAGTATCTGTTTTTGTCGAAGTCGGCGTTGATACGGTAGCCGCTTTGCCGGAAGATGGCGTATATCTTTCAGTAGACGGAACTCTTCGTGCTGCTCTTCGGGGCCGATGTCGTCGTCGCCTGAGAGTAGCGGCAGCCTCTTTGTGTGTTGAATGGTCCCGTACCATACGTTTGAGTACTGCTCGCTCGTTCCTCACCCGCGGGCAATCATTGGATGAGGCCTCATGAGTACCATGGCAGTTAGGGCACTTTAACACAGTTGCGCGGCAGGCATCTGCTGAATGGGATTCGGCACACCGTGGGCACACGAGGTTATTCCTACAGACACCTTTTACGTGTCCCATCTTGCAGCATTTGTAGCATTGCAGGGGCTTCGGTATGTATGGGCGGACTGGATGGCGGACGTGGCCAACTTTGACATGTGAGGGAAGGCTGTCTCCATCAAACCACAGCTTCAGGCAACGGGTGTTGCCAAGTCTTGTGATGTGCGTGATAAGAGTGCCTTCTGTAGTTGGCTTTATTAATATTGGTAAGTCGTCGGTTGGTATAGAAATATCAACATCATAAATGACGCCGATAGTCCCATTGCAGCCAGTAGGTATCATGGATCGCACCTGTACTTTGTCGATCTCCGTTACGTGCCGCAGGTTTTGCAGTGCACTACGGTGTAGAACATCTACTGCAAGGACATTCTTCCGTGCGTTTATTCTCACGTCCTTTATCTCATTTGGTGCGACTCCCTCAAGAAACGCAGAAAGGACTTGCCTGTTTAGGAGTCGCAGATTTGACACTGGGTCCACAGGCATGAAGAGCATAGTGTGCGGCCAGCGCTGTGATGTTGTCTTCACGGTAGAGACACTTGGCGACGATGACCTCCGCAGTAGTCTTCTTTTTGTGGTTCGGCTCATGACACGCGTGAAACCGTCGTCCGACGAGTCGACGCTGTCCGAGTACAACTCGGTTGCCTCGCTGTCCGTGTCACTTGACGCATTTCCGCGTTTCCTGGACGCGACCGCACGTGATGACTTGGCTCCAGGAAGGTCTTCGAGGGCTTCTTCGTCCATAGCCACAACACGGGAGCGGCAGCTCCCAGATTTTGGAAATAAACAAAGCGAGACAAAGGTACAAGCGTTCTATGATAGAAACACTTCGTCCACAGCTAAGCTTAACGCCGACTAGGCCTATAGCGGACCCTTACCGGCCCCGGCAGGCCGGAAAACGGTGTCGCAGTGTAAACCAAAGGATCGGAAGCAATTCCGAAATGGAAGCAGATGAGGTAGAAGTGGGGGAAACCTTGAATACCAAGTCCACAGAAGCTAAAATGATCCCGCGAGCCGAGCCGAGGACGGCGACGCGGATGAATGGATCGAAGTTACGCACAAAAAAAAGGGCCGCGTGAACGCTACCCAAGAGGCATACAAGCAAGGCACCCGCTGGAGAAGCCCGACGCGCAAAGGCGGGAAGAGCATCGTGAACAAGATTTTATGAGCAGGCAAAATGCCAAGGCTACCTAGAGACGACCATCAAGATAATCATCAAACCGAGAGACGGGCTGAACATCAGAAATACGTGCAGCGCCAGCCTAGATGAGGCGATACGCAATGATGCAAGAGTGCGCAGCGACGAAATCATCACGATCTGCCCCAACCACACGAAAAACATCCTGGTGGTAAGCACAGCGGACGAGACGACGGCGACGAAAGTCGCCAAAATCAAGGAAATAACGGCAGGAATCATACGCCCAACGCGTACGTCTCGGCACCAGAAGAGATGACCAAGGGGATAATCCGCAACATTCCCCTGAATTACACGCAAGACCAGCTCATGCACGCACTGGTGAACGTGAGGAACCCTTCCCTGGCGTACGCCAGGAGACTGGGCAGCACGACCCCCGCGATACCACTGCACGAGGGCAACAGGGTCCCCACGTGGGCCCACTTCAATAGCATCATGAGAGCGTATTCCTCTATCGGAAACAAATGTAATTTTGCAAAGAGTGCGGCAGGCTCGGGCATAGACCCGATGTGTGCCCCAGACCGGACAACAAGCTGTACCCGGCATGCGGTGTCAAAAACCCGGCAAAGACCACGAATGCACACCTAAATGCAAGCTCTGCGGAGAAGCTCACCCCACGGAGGACCACACTTGCAGGGCTAAATACAAGACGCCATACATGGTCAAACTAAGAAGATGGACAGCGAGAAGAAACGAGGAAGAACTCTTGCGGGTAGCCGGCTCACAAGACCCCGACGGCGGGAAAAGCAGCCACACACAACCATCTCCCGCACCCAGATTCAAGTCCAGATCCAGGTCCAGATCCAGGTCCAGATCTAGATCCATCTCAATGCCGGGAGCACGGGGACGACCGACCTGGAGGTCCAGGTCCAGGAGCAGATCCAGGTCCATACTGTGAGCGCGGGGACGACCGACCTTGAGGTCCAGGTCCAGGAACAGAGACAGGACCGGGAGTGGGTTCATATGCGCCTCGAGGGGGAGAAAGCCCGAAACTAAGGGTAAGAATCAAGAACCGACCACACCAGCAAAGGTGAGCTGGTCAGACGTAGTGGCCAATCGCGAATCGGGAAAATCCGGCAATACCAGTAAGGATAGGGGCAAATACAAACACATTGAGGAACGCGTGAAGGAACAATGAACGGAAAACCAGCTACTCAGACAGGAGCTAGAAAAAGCAAAAAAAAAACAGCGAATCAGCCAAAAAAATTGACGAACTACACAAAACACTTAATGAAATACTCACCAAAATGCAGACACAATCGTCGCCCGGGTCGGCCGCCTTCGCTTCCGTCTCCACCCCATCCATCGAAGCCATACAGGAGGAAGTGGATATGTTACCAGATGTAGCGCACCCACTGGGCGTCAAGCGAAATATCCCGGAGACCAAGACCAACGGACAAGTCGCTTCGGTGCAAGAGGTCTTGAGACCCCGACCTAGCGCTGATGGACAGCAGGCTCGCGCACCTCGTACAAGCCAAAAAATCCATCCAGAAACGTCTGCAAGGGCAAAATCACAATAGAAATCTGATGCGCAAAATCGCGAAACTAAACAAGAACATCGAAGCACACTGCGCCCAGTTATGCATTCAGGATTGGGACAAGGTATGCGACGCAATGGACGGCAACATCAATACGGGCAAGACGGGGAAGATCCTCAAGCACTTGCTGAACCCGTCGGGCACGAAGACAGTGATGAAAGCGGAAATGACTAAGCTCAGACACAGGTACAAAGGAAAAATCCGTGAGATATGTGGTGAAATAGTCAAGCTGTACCTTGAAAGACCTTCAGGTGTTGAACACCGCAACTACTCGGGCTCTCCCAACGCGGACGTCGGCAGAGACTTCTCCCAGCAAGAAATCAGGGCGGTCCTGCAGACCATCAAGACCAAGTCGGCGCCGGGCCCCGACACAGTGACCAACAAGATGCTCCGGAACTTGGAGGACCAGGCACCGAGCCGCTTGACAGACTACATCAACGAGTGCTGGCGGAACGGTGAGATACCCGACGAATGGAAGAGGTCCGACGTGATCCTCATCCCCAAGCAGGGTAAATCCTTAGAAATGCAGAACATGCGGCCGATCTCTCTCACTTTCTGCGTTGGTAAAGTGATGGAGCACGCTTGCCGGAGTAGAGCTCAAACGACCTGTACCACAGCAACATGATTGGCTTCAGAAGAGGGCTCTCTACCTAAGACGCCATGATACAACTCAAGGAGCAAGTCATAGACACCACGGGGCGAGACTTGAGGGCAATACTTATAGACTTGATCTAAAAAAAGGCCTTCGACAGGGTCAAGCACGCGGCCATCCTCGACAGAATCGAGCAACTCGGCCGGGGCGAACGAACGTATAATTATATAGGAAATTTCCTTACGGAAGAACAGCCAGAATCAGACTGGACGAGGAGGAGAGTATCCAGGTGGACATGGGCAGCGCTTTCACACCGCAAGGGCCCGTCTTGTCGCCGATGCTCTTTTACCTCGTCATGATCGGACTATTAGAAAAGCTAGAGTGAATAGAATGCATTAATCACACCGTTTATGCAGACGACATTACGATTTGGACCACGAAGAACGCAAGCGAGGGCGATATGGAGAACAGACTTCCAGGGGTGGTGGAGGCAATCGAAACTCATCTGGAGGGCACCGAACTAGAATACTCGCCGGAGAAATCGGAACTGCTCCTCTACCGCCCCAGGAGGCTAGACAAACCGTCCAGAGACGTAGCGGACTTACACAAAAGGGGAATCAGATTAACCACGAGAAAAGGCACGAAGATACCCATGGTCCAAAAGATCAGATTCCTGGGTCTCTGGATCGAAGCCAGGGGAACGAACGCGGAAATTATACGGGCCTGGAAAAGAAAGTCGCGGTGACCATTCGGCTAATACAGAGTGCCCAACAACAGGAGAGGCATTAAAGAAAAAAAACGTCGTACGGCTCGTTCAGGCCTTCGCGATCAGCCACGTCGCGCACGTGGCGGCATTCCTCCGCTGCAACAAGGCTGAGAAAGACAAGATCGACGCGCTCATTAGGAAAGCGTGAAGAACGCCACTGGGTCTCCCCCAATACACAAGAAACGAAAAGTTACTACAACTCGGGGTTCATAACACGCTGGAGGAAATTGCGGAAGCACAGAGGATAGCGCAACTTGAAAGACTTTCGGGACCAAGGCGGGCAGAGAAATAATGGAAAAAGTCGGCATAAACTACCACGGAATGAACGGCCCCAAGACGCAGATTCACCCAGACGTCCGAGCTGCAATAAACACGGAAAATATCCCGAAGAACATGCACCCCGTGCACAATGTCGATAGAAGAAAATGCCTCACGAAAGCGATTCTCAAAAACCACGGCGCGCGGGAGGGGGTGCTCTTCGTAGACGCCGCGCGGTACCCTCGAAACCGAGACGACAATGGGGTGTCGGCGCTGACAAAGGTAACTCCCTCTTCGCAATGGCGGTCGTATGCATGAAAGGAAAGACAGTGACTGCGGGCTCCGTAAGGACCAGATCGTCGGAGGCAGCGGAAAAAGCGACTATCGTAATCGCTATAATCAACGGTCGGCAACAAGAGAAAACAATAATCAGCGACTCCAAGACGGCTATTAGGAACTTCACAAAGGGCTGGGTCTCCACCGAGGCGACCAATATCTTGAACCGCAGAGCAGAAGACATCAAGAATGCCAAAATCACACCTAAATACCTAAAATGGACCCCGGCATACATAGGTGAAGTAACCACGAATGCCCCTCCCAACCTCAACGAGAAGGCCCACCGAGCCGCGCGAGAACTAACCCACCGCGGCTGGGACAGTGACGGCCCAACACCCCGCAACCCCCGGGGAAGGGGGAAGGACTGCGGCGTGGGCGATGGAGAACACGGAGGAGGCGGCAACGACGAAATAGCGATAAAATACGACAGGGACACACGGGTAACATACCACGACATACTGACACACTATACGAAACAAAGAGAAGCAAACTCATAACCCCACAAACAACTCGACAGATCTCAAGAAACAGATTGGAGAAGGTTGCAAACCAGAACGTTCCGAAACCCAGTACACTTAAACAGAGTAAATTCAACGCAATACCCAGACGCGAGCTTCAAGCTCTGCAAGGACGAACATGCAGACATGGCACACATCTTATGGAAGTGCACAAAGAGCAGATCGATATATGTAGACGACAACATAGAACCGGACCTACTCGAGGAGCGATGGCTAAGTGCTCTGACTAGCTAGGAACTACACGACCAACTATGGGCTATACAGCGGGCCCGCGCAGTGGTGGAAAGGCAATGCCTCACCGCACATAATGCCCGGGTGGCCTGAGCCCGGGCTGGCAACCACGCAGGTCCTTTGCTCATTAAAGTTTTTTCCATCCGTCTATCCGTTCTTGCGTTTTACATGTATTTGAATAGGCCGCGTCGGAGTTGGGCCCGAGCTAAAACTTCGTCTTAATACAGCATTTCGGTACAGCAAGTAGTACAGCATAGTAACAAAGTAAATTTCGTAAGCAAAATGCGCAATTAACAAAAGAACAACAATATAGCGGATGTGAATAAGTGCTCTGGAGGAGAAAATTTTGTCAATGAAGGTGAACTCTGGGAGAGGAAAGTTTACTGGGAATACTAGGATTCCAGAAAAGTTAGCAATGTTGAATGAAATTAAGAATTACTGTGTTATCGTGACAATCCTGAAGGATAACTCATTCCACTCTTTTATTGATAAGGTTAAAGGCGAACTCTTGTACCTTTCCGCCCGGGCGAAGATAGGGTTAACTTTGTAGGCATGATCGATGCGATCTGAAATATAAGGTGGCAGCAAAATATCTGACCGGGCAAATGATGCGTTCTTGTGATACAGCGTGCGGAAAATGACGCCCTAGCGTTCTTTCAGTGCATTGCGAGTGGCGCCATGTTGAGCGTTTCCTTCAGAAATTTAGCGCTTCGACATCGCGAGGAGGATGTCAAGATGAATCGGGCTGCTTTATTCTGGACGGCTTCGAGTAGATCGGTCAGGCTGATCTGGTAGGGACGCCAAATGATTTATGCAGATTCCATGGAAGCAAGCACGAGGAAATTGTACACTTGAAGCCTTGTGTCCCTGTCGGCCAGATATGAGCGTCGCTTCAGGAAAGGAAGTTTCTTTTTCGCTTTAGATGTAATATATTCTATATTGTCAGTCCGTGTTAAACTTGTATTTATAAGCGAGAAAGAAGCCCGCGCATACGGGCCAAGTGCCTCGAGTCAACTTTGCGTGCATTTGCGGGCCACTTTCACGTTCAGAAAAGCACTTTTATGTAGCACGTATTGAGCAACAGAAGGCTGTATCGGGAGTTTTTCATGCTGCTCTAAAATTTTCTCATTTACACTTTTCATCTAATCATAATGTTTGAGAAGTTAGTTAATTAATTCAGACTAATTTTGTTATTTGGCGGAATGTGAAAAATAATCTGAGTACTGCGACGGCAAACAACATTACCTTGCTTCTGTCCAGCTACACCTTTAAGACAGTTGCGCCCTTTGGTATGCATATTTGTCTCATAACAATAATCGTCATCTGCCTTGCCCGCATTTCCTTTCTTTAACGCTGCGAGTGCGGCACCTCGAATTCACGAACCGCGTGTGGGTTATCAGCATGACAGAGCATTCTCGACAAGAAAGTAGCGAGCTCAGCGTATTCAAAAAAGTAAACGTAAGCAAGACAGATAATGAATATTGTTGCGCGGCAAATATACACACCAACTGGTGCAAATGTTCTAAGAGTGTGCGTGGCATTCGCATATTTTTAAACTCTGGCTAAAGTTACATGGGACGCCCTGTATGTACCGATACCAGGTGTTCTTGTTCAGGGCCACCAAATTTGCAAAATTTGCCTGAGGCAATTTACACAGTTCTGACCCTTGATCTAAATTATTCGATGAGGCGACGATTACTTCTGCGAAAAAGCAAAATGCGTCATTGAAGAATTAACATCATTGCACTGATTAACTTACTAAATAAATATTTCACGGCACACATCTTAACCTATTGTACTTAAATGCCTAAAGTGCGCTCTCTTAAAAAAGTGACTGAAATGCTAATTTATTGCACCGGGTAATGTGAAAACTCATATCTCGAAATTGGCAGAGTCCTGATCATTCATTCCTAGTGGCTGTGGCTTGGGAACTCAGCGGCCATAATTCATAGATTAAGATATGTGCCATAATGTAACTAATTATGAAGTTAATTAGCGTGATCGTGTTAATTATCCTAATAGACATTTTAATTCCTTGTAGAAGTATTGGCCACCTCATTGACTCATTGAGTAATCTAGATCAAGGGGCAGAATTGTTCTTTCCGTCGCAGACAATTTTTAAATATTTTGTGCACCTAAGAAAAGAAACTTTATATATATATATATATATATATATATATATATATATATATATATATATATATATATATATATATATATATATATATATATATATATATATATATATATATATGAAACAGGAAACCTGGGCCCCAATTTTTATTACTCATGTCATAAGAAGCTAGCAAACACTGTTGTCTGTTCGCTTCTTATGGTGTCGCTATGATTATAAATATTGTGGCAAAGAAGTTCGATGCGGCTGTGGACGGCACGAAGGACGCTGACAGGAAGACGCAACAGCGTAGGCTTAGCGCCAGTCACACCAGGAACAGCGCCTCGCCCGAGCCCCACTTCAGTAGCGCTGGCGATCCAGCTGCGGAGCTCTGCACGGCGCACTTCTTCTTGATATATATATATATATATATATATATATATCCGTACTAACGCCTACCAACTCACGCGGAAGTTTTGCTGCTGAAACACCCCAAGAACAATGTCAAACAGTCATTGGAGGTGATGTGCGAGTCCTGCGGTAACGGTATCTATATATAAAGTACAGACACTTGCCGCAGGGAACAAGCGCTTCGAAGACTAGAAGAAAAATAAACCCTCGACAGGACTCGAGGGTGCCCCGTAGGCAGCCTGGCGACTTCAAGCCGTCTCGACGGAAGGCACTGTGTAAACTTACAAAAGCTTCCTTCCAGTTTTTTTTTTCTTTCTCTTGTATTGATCTGAATCTTGGAAAGCCGTGCTCTGGTTCATAGAATCGCACCAATGCTTTTCCTACTCTGCGAAACCATTACTGGGCTTCGAACAGTAAATAGGAAACTACAGCGGCCAGACCCACCACACTAGACGTTTGAAGGAGTGAAGCCTTCGGGGCTCGATGAGAAAACGACGCGCTCGACAAAAATTTTGGCAGCACTACGAGGCAAAAAGAAACAAGAATGCAATATACTCAAGTGCTACTTTTTAGCAACCGTTACAAGGCACAGCGGTGACTTGGTGGAGGCAGTCTGTTTGTGCCGCGATTTCCGTTGTTCTCCGCCGTCTGGTGGCGCAGTCAATTTTACTTGTTCGTCATAGATTTCAACTTGCCGAAGAAAATGTCTGTTTATCTTGGTTCCCAGTCATTATGAGAATAAACATAAAGGTTTAAACGTGAAGTAAAGCTTAGGGACAATATTTAGGCACTACAGAATGAGAAAATAATTAAAAGTCAGAAGGCACAGAAAACAACCCCGCGGTATTTCCCGTCGCAATCATATACTTTATGGCCAATGCTGTGTGCAGGTTACAATAGAAAGTTACCGGTCACAATTACATTTACTACATTAAAAAATCTAATTGATTACAGTTACCATTTACTGCTGCACGAACGTAATTGAGGAATTACGCCATAACGATTGATTGCGTCTATGTTACCTTCCGCCTGACTTTTATTAACATTGCATAGATACAGCAGCAGAACGAGATGGCCGTTACTTTCCATTTGTCATATGAAGGCTTTCACACATTGCTAATCTGCACTAACTGCACTGCTTCTTAGAAATTTCGTCGGTCGTCTTCGTTATTATTCGTTTTGAAGCCATCGGCCGCGACACTGAAACCTTGCTCGAGGAGGAAGCAGAGGAAAAGGCAAGGAGCCTAGCAATTTCGCTCGATTTACACGCTGGGTTAAGACAGTGTCGTAACGTATACGAATCTTGCGCACAAAATTGTGATTGTTCAGCATCTGGGTCCGCTATAACGCGCGGCGCTTCATTGTTGCTGGCACTTAGAAAAGAGGGTCCCCGTTTGGGCCAATGAAAAACTTGAAAAAAAGTTGTCCGCATGTGATTTCCAGGTTATAACGTCTTGAGTGGCCTTTGCTATCAAGACACACAAGCACCTGGTCAATACGTCGGCCAACATCTAGTGCAGCGTTAAGATGACCAAACAAATACCGTGCATAAGTGTTTGACTGTCTCAAAGGCTACTTCCTGGCACAATCTCGGACTTTCTAGTGTAGCTTTCACCAAATTTAGCTTCTCAAATCTGCGCCGTTTGTTGCAGCTTGTCTCGTCAATAAAACAATTAAAAGGTATAGGTGACTGAAACAAATAATTGAATTACAGTTAGGCATCACCAAAGAAACAATGTAATCACTAAATTAAAAATCTAGTGAGAAATGTAAATTGATCACACGTAATTCGTAGTTACAAACCTGTCTGTAACCGAATTCCAACCTGCTAATATATGCCGTAATCCGCCGTTAACGATCCTGCTACTACATTTCTCAACAGAGAAGCACCGATCACTTTTCTTACTTTCTAACAGCCTTTTTTATCCCTTCTCCACAGGACTGTCAGAACGCGCGCCCTCTTACGTTGGGCCACGCAGTGCATGGAGACAACGCCATCCCTTTTGCCTCTAAACAGGCACTGGGCAGTTTTAGGAAATTGCGTCCCCAAGCACCTTTGCGTACCGAAAGCCCCACGAATCACTAGCGTCCTTCCGTACTACTTTGCGTTCTTCTGTGCGCTTGGGCGACAGCAATCCACAGCGCTGGGTTCCGTATCTCTGAAATTTCCAATTTTTTCCAGCGTAAAGATAAGATTTCTGTGAAGCGAAATTCGGCAGAAGCGGTTTGGCAGAACCAGCATCAACAAGCTAAACCTGCGCGCTCGCGCGCGCGCGCGCGCGCGTGTGTGTGTGTGTGTGTGTGTGTGTGTGTGTGTGTGTGTGTGTGTGTGTGTGTGTGTGTGTGTGTGTGTGTGTGTGTGTGTGTGTGTGCGTGCGTGCGTGCGTGAGTGTGCGTGAGTGTGTGTGTGTGTGTGTGTGTGTGTGTGTGTGTGTGTGTGTTTGTTTGTGTGCGTGTGTGTGTGCGTGTGCGTGTGTGTGTGCGTGTGTGTCGGTGTGTCGCGGTGGAAGTTACTTTGCCCAGGGAGCACCGGCACCTTTCTCATTTATATCTATCTTTCAAGTTCGCTTTCTCTTTGCGATTCCACCGCATGCGAATATCAACGGTGCCCGGCACCAGAAGTAAAGAGGGATAACCTGATCCAACTTGCGATCGAAATATATCAGTAGCTGAAAGAGGAGCTCAAGCCAACGTGCACCTTTGCTGAAGTGCCCCAAGGCACTCAACAGAACGTGCTCCAAGTACACCTACTAGACCGAGCTGCACAGCTGTGTGTATCTTGATGCCAGAGAAACCCTCCCGCCTGGCAGGCAGCTTTCTTGGCTTGAAACGCGCTCGTCGAGAGCACAAGCCTGAAAAATGAAGCCATTTATTATCCTTTACTGTTCCCGCTTTCTTCAACAATGCGTGTCTCGTTCCATGCGGCCTGATATATCTTCCTTGAGAATTTTCGGAGTATTCATATCAGTTAATGAGAACGTGTGCACTTTCAGAAAAGAGATAGACAAGGCCAGTGTCTTGAGGCACTATGTGCCGCAATTACAGCGTCTCTCGCATGTCGCAATGTCGGCCATGAATTTCAGCTTCTGGTATAAGCAAAAAGTGCTGCTGGTATATCTATTACAAATTGTACAGTAGACTTCTGCTTAGTTCCCTATTTAAGCGGTGTTCAAAATTAACGCTTTAAACAAGTAGGATGAAGAAATCTTAATATTGCAGCGTAGTCAGGGTTTCATGTACGAAAAGCGAGAATATTCTTTAAAACTTTGAGAACTTGGAGCATCATTGCTTGGCTCGGCGTAACGTCCGAGGCATATAACGAAGCAGGTAACAAATATTCATTAAACGGGTCCCACTGCAATCAAACCTAGTCCACAAGAACCAGTGCGTTTCGTCTCCCTTATTCTGTTCTCCTTCGCCGAGAGATCTCGGTTAAGTATTCTACTTTTTTGGGAAGCAACGAACTAGCAGGTGAGATGTACCACCGCGCAAACTCATCTACCAGATGAAGCAACGCCTAGCCGGTTTAACAGCTAGCTGCAGCTCACAACACATGAAGAATACATAATTGCAGGAAACCACTTTGTGCATGCTGAAACCACGTCCACGTCGTTTCACTGGCCCCCCTTGGTGCCTTAAATAGAAATCAGCGCGGCCGTCCCACGACGCAACTGCGAGTGGCAGGGGGGGGGGGGGGGGGGGTTAAAAATGAAAACATAGACTGCGCCGAACCATGTGTGAGAAACTTAGACTTTATTCCCGCAATTCGTCTGTACATTGTCGTTATCACTGCTAGTGCCGCACAAAAATGCAGCCAAGAGACTAAAGCTTTGCGAATCGTTTGTAGCGCCACCAAATGGAACTTGAATTTTCCCAAGCTGTTCGTTGTTTCCCAACGCGTATGTGACTTTTATCTGCATGGTTGCTCTTGGTTCTCAGGGAATTTTCGCACCGTTTCTCCCCGTGGACGCGTCGAAATTTCATTGTTCTGAACAGGTGATATGTAAGTGGGGTTGAAGTGCGCTTTCCAGCGGAGCGAACCGCGATTACTGCTGGAAACGAAGCAACTAATAAAAACAAACACGCTTTAACTCTAACTATGTAAGCCGAATTATTCATAGCACCTGTCTACGTCCTCCTTCTGCGACGGCCAAATTTCGTGGTAGGCCGCGCCGAGAGTCGGAGAGCGAGTTTGCTAACCGATCTAACCCAACCATCTCGAGAGGAGCCAAGTTCTTGGGAAGTTCTGAAGTACTGAGGTTGGAACGTACCACAGGGAATATTTTGTCAGAAGCACGTGCAGCAATAGAAACCTCTGCTGAGGCTAAAGCGACAGTACGAGTACTCGAGTTTAACAAACAGACTGCACATATTCGGTACTCACTATCAATGCCAAGCTTGTAAACGCCATTCTTCGTAACTAGCGTCTGTGTAACGAGTCATCATCACCATCGTATTTTGTGGCCGCTACTCGACCACGGCCCTCTCTCATCGATTTCCAATTAGCTCTGTTTTGTGCCGACGGCTCGATCTTATGCCTGCAAATTTTCTAATTATATCGCACTAACTTGTTCTCTGCCATCCTCGACTACTCTTTCCCTTCCCGTGGCATCCATTAAATAACTGTAATAGACCACCGGACCACCGGCCCTACGCATTACGTAACTTTCCTAACTCCACTTCATTCTCCTTATCAAAACTACATATTGGCTACTACAGTTTGATCTCTAATTCACAACGCTGTCTTTCTGTCTCTTAACATTACGCCTGTCAGATTTAGTCACATCGTACCCCTCCCCTTTCCTCCGCCATGTAGTCGTCCTTAACTTCCTCCTCAGCCTCTTTCATAACCTGCAACTTTAGACCACATGTGTGAGTGTCGGCAGAATGGAATTATTGCGCACATTCTTTCTGATACCTTTAAGCCACTGCTCACGACTTGGAAATCCGTGCCGTAAGCGTTCCTACGCATGCATATTCTTCTGTAGATTTCTTTCTCATGATTCGATTCCCCATAGAGAAAATGGCCTAGAATAGCATATTCTTATAAAGATTAAAGCAGCTCACTGCAAATGATGAATTCCCGTTTTCTTGTCAGGCATAATAATGTTAAGATAACTTTTTTGCGCGTTATCAGCTAACGTCATTAATCATCTCCAACAAGTGCATAGCAGTACCATGAGTACAATTAGGAGTACGAAAATGTCTTCTTAGGTTATCGATGCTGTTTGTACACACGGTTAGAGAGCGTTCACAATATTAGGTGATTATTTTGATTTATTCGGTGATTCGTAATTTGTCGACTAACTTAATACCTGATTGCCAATACATTTACGGGCTTTCTTCAGAAATAGATTATATTTCAGAAAGAGACAGAAGCCTTCAACAAAAATATGACCTATTTATGCTTCCGCAAACCGGTGCGCCGCAATAATTCGTTTTTCTCTTTATTTTCTTCTTTTCTTAGCAAAGCACTGCAATGATCCTCATTCAATGCTTTGCGCAAACGGGGAAATAAAATGTATCCGACATAGTTCTGTTTCAGAGCTGTTCTTTTCCCGCTTTGAATGTGCTACATTTCTCTAAATACACAGATTATATTTATACCTGATCGCATATGTGATATTTATATCACTTCATTTCTCGCCGGAAATCAGATTATACACGACACTAATAATTTTTATGTCATTTTCACTAAGACTTCTGTAAATATTGTCTTCTATGCGTCCTACGAAAGCAATCGACGGCTTTTGTGGAGGCAGCCTTCTTATTTAAGAAAGAGCTGGACTGACAGATGGTCGACTTAAAAAAGTCGACCATCGGTTATTTTTTTAGTTAGTGAAGTCGCGCTTTTTGATCCTCGATAGTCATAGCGGAGTCCACGCTGTTGAGGCACGGCATTGGCAGTGCAATTGATTTTATAACAGTTTATATTCTTTTTCTTTTGTTCTTCTCATCTTTTTATAAGTTTCTCGTTTTACCATTTATTTGTTTGGGGGAAGAGCCGCTAACCCAATATCTATATAAATATAGCTTTCTTCGATAATTTTTCGTCTTGAAGGTCAGCGCTTTGTCCAACTCCTCCCTCCTTTCTTTTCTTTTTCTGGTACTGTACAGGTTTAGGTTCTCGCGCTGTCCTTGAAACATGAATCAATACTAGCTTGCCCAGCTCTGTATTCTCCAGGAGAACTCTTATCAGCAATAAGCAGCATTTGCTTATTCATATGGTACGAATAGCCATCTTACGCGATAGAGGTAATTTTTTAAAGCGAAGCTTCCTTTGCCTCTTCCGTCGACCTTCGACTTTCCCACTGCCGCTGCCAGGGTGGTTCAAAGCGTGTCTATACATGACAGGAGTGACTCAGAGAGGAAAGGCGACGCGAGAAACTCTTTTTCAGCCCACCGCGTCGAGTCTGCACAATGCCCTCTGGAGCTCCCTGGGCGTCGCCACATTAAGTCTTTTGACAGCTGTAATTATCCGTGTCTCTCATCAGAAGCACTGCAGAAACTGCAGCGCTTCCCTTTCTACTAACGTGCGAGTACAGCTGGGACGTAGACAGAACTGTAGAGAGAAGGGAGTAGAAGATGCACTTCCCATACAAGGAAGGGGTGGAAGGTGACGTAAGAAGGCAAGGAAACCCTACTACTACACGACAGCGGTTGCGGGCTAACTGGATAAGCTTAAGATCAAGGTACGATACAGTACGTTGCTGCTATTTCTGAAAAATAAACACCATGCAAATATGTCAAGCGAACAAATTACGCAGGGCTTGCAGAAGCAGAGCCGTATTAATTAAACTGCACGGCAGGGTCCAGGCGAAGCGGTCGACCGTCAAATCAAAACTTCTGTGCTGGCCGCGGTAGCTTTGGGGCTATGGCATTTCTAGAGGTCGCGCATTTGAACCCAACCGCGGTAGCCGCATTTCGACGGGGTCGAAATAGAAAACGCACGAGCACTTAGGTTTTGGGACACGTTAAAGAACATCACGGTGTCAAAATTAATGCAGAGTCCGCCACTACGGCGTGCCTCATATCCAATTGTGGTTTTGGCAAGTGCAGACCCATAATTCAATACAAGTTTATTGCTTCTGCCACGGTGGGATATGTCATGTGAGACAATGACAATGCCCGACCCTCTCTGAGGTTATGAAATATAGCGCAGAACAACGCCTCAAGCAAACACCTCTCCCTGTGTGTTCTGTGTACTGCGCAGACAAACAGCAGTGGTGCATGCAAGGTAATGTTTATCAACTCGCCGCTCTCGTGTTAGAAGAAACGTTGATGACATTAAGCTTAGCCGTCAACATCACCGCTACTTATCGTCAATCAAAGCATCCAGCACAGAAAGCTTCGCTTACATCGATTCCCACAGTGTGTGGGATCTGCATAATTTTTTTTTCAGAATTAGAAGCTCCTCAAACATTACAATACAAGAAATGCCGCGCAAGAAATGGATAGCGCCTTTTTATTGCTTGTGCTTACAGCAGAGACCTATGAAACTATCTTTAGACAGCCACGTAAAGACGTTTTGTAGTTAATGTAGAGAGATTACAGATTTGCTGATTATGTTATATACTGTCGTTCTCCCTGCAGCGTTATCTCGGGCTGAGCATCAAGAATAGCCTAAAGAGTTAGGCATTTCTCACAGGTTTCAAATTTTACGAAAAGGACTTGTGCGAGTTTCGATGTGTTTCCAGCGATTATTTCATCCATCCGAAATGCTTTCTCAAAAAGGCCGCATATATATAGCAGATGAGTGCACATTTCTGGAGGCGGCTGCGAAGTCAGAGGTGCTCAGTAGAAGTCATAAGGGGACAGTGTGACGGGACAAAATACGAGGAACTTTTTGGAATTAGCTGGTCCGTCACACGTTTATTTCGATGAGTGGCTTTGCAAGAACGATCAAAGATGGTAGTGGAGACAGCAAGAATGGATGCGTCTACGCAATACCCGCGTAACAAGGTAGTTTCCCGAAAGTCTCGAGTCTAGTGTGTTGCTCCGCAAATATCCGCAACAGTCCTCGTAGCTATTCTTTGTGCCGGTCGACCCACACGATTCGGTAAAAAGAAACAAAAACAACATTTACGCTGCGCACGCCACGCTCACTCAAAATTCTGGCTTACAAGTTCTCCGAGCCTGTCTCGCTAACGGCACTCCGTTACATTGGTTTAGGGACAACTCAAATAAATGTGAAAAACACAAAATGGCTAAATACTCTAGCAGACGTCGCACCAGAAAACATGGGGGAACGGGTGTGAAACAAGATCTCGTGAAACGGGTGACGCATGGGACACCGTTTCTCGAGCGGCTTTCATTTTGCATCAAAATGGAAAGCGGGAAAGAAAACAAGACAGGAGCGACGTGAAGCTCGACAGGAACGAACAAAAAGCACGAGGTTTACACGGGCCGGTATTCGGGCCCGAGCATTTTCATGGCCGTCGTTGGGTGGGAAAAAATGCTCCAAGACGGGATTTCTTTTCTCTTTCCTTTTTCGCTGGGTCGGAGCGCAGACAAGGGAGAGTGCCGGCTTGAACGAAAGGCCAGCTCTGTTTGGGGCGCCAGCGAACGTTTTGCCCATTTGCGAGCACGTTGCCTCTGCACGCAAATGTGATTGCCGCGAGCGACCAAACGTGGCAACGAGCTTTTACGGCCGAATGGCAAAACGCACGCGGGAAAGCGTGCTGAGAATTACGCGCCCGAGTTGGAGCACTGCGGCGTGAAATCGCCGTGAAAAGAGAGCGGATGGCGCGCATGTGTCTGCTTCCTGTAAGGCAGAGAAAAGAGAAAAAAAACGATGAATAGCCACCGCAAGTGCACCTGAGAGTGCGGGTACGCTTTCGTTTCTGTTTAGAGCGAAGCGAGCAACTTTACGGGAACGAGGCACACGAAACTCTCGGGTGAGAAAGCTTACCTTGCCTGCTCCCCACACTTGTCTTGCTTTTTCGAATTGCCACCCCAGTGCACACCTTCGCAGCCTCCGTGCCAAGTGTTTCTAGAATTTTTTTTCTCACCAAAACATGCACAACTACAATGTGGAGCCTTATATCGGAGTGGAGGTGACTTTAGTAAGCCGACGACAAACGGGCGCCGTTAGCCGGAAATCTGAGGGGAGAAGCAACAAAAAAATGAAGGCAGCTTGCTGCATCGTAGCGCCATACAGCGAAGGTTTGTTTCTTTGGATAATGAAACTGTAAAAATAAATTTGGGCTTCAAGAAACATTAATTGTGTCGCTGTTGCCTTTGAAAGTACCGCTAGAATGCACTAGAGTGCATCATCCCTGACATGCAGCCCACAACGCGTGTAGTTGTTTCGTCATATCTGTTCTTTTTAGAGCGCCTCGGCGTCCCTCGTAACCGATCGAATGAGCACAGCGAAGGATGAAAGGGCGGATGCGGAGCGCAAGGTGTGATGAAGACGGCGATAGCGAAGAGAGCCGAGAGCGAAGGAACAAAGTACGAAACAAACCGTCGCAGCAACTTGGGCCAATGGGTATTTTGAACTGCGCACCTATGTGCCGCTTTTCAACAAACCTCTTTGACGGCGATATAGGCACTGGGACCGCCATACTGGACATGTGACTAGTGTAGCCCCTGTTTTATCAGGTGGTCTCGCCATGGTGAATACAGACTAGGACAATTCCACAAGAGGTGCGGCAGATCTACTAGGACAGAAGGAACAGCTCGCGCCGGAGGCTGACCTACGGTCCAGACCCGTAGACAGGTTGCAGCTAGTGTCAATGCACAAGTATCCTTCTTAACGCAACCTCCTCGCTGCAGGAGAGCCCAGTATGGAGGTTTGATCCACACGGTATTATCAATGCTCGTACGGAGAGTTGAAGGATCTTAACGCGATAGCGTAAAGTGCAGGCGTCGCGAAAAAGTTTTATGTCGACGTCGGACGTCGCTTGGCGAAAAATTATTTCGAACCGCAACCACGCCGGCCATCCGAGTGGCGCAGAGGCGTTACTGAACTCATCGAATTCTTCAATGTAACATGCGTCCGAAAAATCGGAAAGTACAATCTAAACGCAATCTGCAGGTAGGATACCATCGGATTGCAATTTCAGTATACGAGAAAACATAATTCTGTAACGTGGAAATTCAAACACAAAGACTTTTTCCAGCATTTCTACCATTCACAGAGCGGCCATGGCCTCCAAGATTTGCGCGCGTGCGCGCCAATCTCGGAGGCTACGGAGAGGCGCGCCCGTTTTTTTCTTTTTTTTTTTGGACACCTCCACATGGGGCTCGCCTCCGCCGCATCACAAAATGGGATATGTAGTAGGGAAAGAAAGTAAAGAGTGAAAAATGGCCAATCCAGATTTGAACGCTGATTAAATCACAAATATACTCACAAGAGTCGAGGAAGAACTTGGCAAGTGGCCAAGTCAAAAGTGGGAATATAGTAAGCTTCTAAGTGTAATAACGACAGAAATACGGAAGGAGAAACAACATGTTCATTCGAGAGGAAGAAATAAACCGAAAAGCTGGTGGAGCAGAGAGATACCACAAGCAATCGCCGAACGACAGAAAACATCTTGATAGCACAGGCAGGCAAAGAAAAAAAACGCAGTTGACGCAGGATGAAGTAGCCAGTAAATGGGAAATATGCCGGGAGAAAAAAATCTATGGTTCAAATACTGGTCGAAGCAAAGATAAAAATGTGAAAGTGAACGTTGGTTGCTAGAAATATGTGAGAAAAGAAAGGCCGTGTCTAGAATATCTTGGAACCACATAAAACTATTAGGCAGGAGGTCAACAAACAAACTGCAGGAAGGGGAAGCGGCAATAAATTACTTCCGAAAAATAACAGCCGAGTCTTTCCAAGGCACGGAAGAGGTTGTATTTGAAGAAACAAAGAGCATGAAAGAGAATCGGATGGACAAGGTGCTGGTGCTGACAAATTTCAACTGGAAGAAGGCCGAAGAGAAAATTTCTAAGCGCACATCCACAGGGCTAGACGAGGTTCCCGTTAGCCTGATTAATGAATTAGGACCAAAAAGTAAGGAAGCTCTCGCGAAACCAGTGGAAACAACTTTAAAGGATAGACGAAGACGAGACAGTTGGCGACAAAGTAGAATGAACTTAATTTATGTATATAAGGGGGAAAAAGATACAATTCACTCGTATAGAACGCCCACCATTACATACAGGTTAGCAATGTAGGGAAACAAATTAAAGCTACAACCATGGGTGGCGAATAACTTATTTTGGGAAAACTTCGGAATGGCTTGAGGATAGGTAGGCGTTTGGATGATAAGTTATTTGTTGTTACTCCGTATATAGAAGTATATAGAGCAGAAAGCAGACCATTATATGTCGCCTTTTTGACATTACAGGTGTCTATGACAGCGTAAACCACAACATTTTGTAGAATATTGTGGAAGGGGAAGGCTTATACGACGATTGTCTGAAGCTTTTGAGAGAGGTTAACCTAGAAAATAATGTTTGCGTTTGATGGGAAGGGATGAGGAGCGAGGAAAAGTTGATATCAACAAGGGACTGAGAGAGGGGTGTCCTGTATCCCCCCTGCTGTTTATGACGTACATGATGAGGAGGGAGAGGGCACTAGAAGGAAGCAATATGGCGTTTAATCTCTGCTAAAAACAGGCGGGTACCGTAGTACAGCAGCAGCTTCCCGGTTTATGTTATGCAGACGGCATTGCGTTGCTAGCTAACAAGCAAAGTGATTTGCAACGTCTGGCTAATATCTGTGGACAAAAAAGGCTGGATTTTAGGTTTGAAATTTAGCGTTCGAAAATCAGGTGTTATGGTATTCAATGAAAACAGTGAACAGACAGCGGCAATACAGGCCCGAGAAATACCTCGCGTAAAACAATATAGATACCTGAGTATACGGATAAACGAAATCAACAGGTATATGGAAACACAGGAAAAAACAATGAAATTACAGGGAAGGAGAAATGCAGCAATAATGAAACACAGAGCGCTTTGGGGATACAACATGAACGAGGTGCTCTGTGGTATGCAGAAAGGTGTAATGGTTGCAGGACTTCCTTTTCGAAATGAGGTCGTTTGCTTGAAATCATGGGTACAATCAGGACTCTATGGCAACTGAAGGTCAGTGGAACGCCTCGCATTGGGCGCTCACGGGAAGACTATAACTGAAGCTGTGCAGGGTGATATGGGCTGGAGAAGTTTTGAAGTGAGGGAATCTCACAGTAAAATTGATTATGAAGAAAGACTGAGGAATCTGGAAGAAAGAAAAAGGACTGGGGGAGTCCTGAGTGTACAGTGTGCAGGAAGAACATTCATTCAGAGTGGAGGAAATCAACTAGGATGCTTACCAGCAAGTATACGGCCTGTAGGGTGCGCAACACAGCAGCAAAGAACGTAAAGCGGAAAGTCATAGAAGTTGAAATAATCTAATGGTAGGCGGCAATGGAAAAGAAATCTGCATTAGTAACTACTTAAGAGGAAAAACGAAATCAGGAAGGAGACAAATTATGATAACACAAACGGAAGCTCATTACTTCTTGAAGCGAGATCAGGATGCCTTAGAACAAGCACGTATAAAGCGAGATATAAGAAGGAAGAAGAAGCATGTGCTTGGCTGCGGTACAGCTGGGGAAACGATGGGGCATGTTTTATTACAATGTGGAGATATCTGCCCAGCGGTCAATTTAGGCACCACTGACCTCCTTGAAGCCCTTGGGCTCAGCGAGAGCAGGAGAAAAGCAAATATGTCCGCAATAGGGATCAGTAAAAGGTGTCTAGAAGATTGGTGGAAGAGAAGTAGGGAAACGGCAAAAAACGGAGACGTGAAAAAACAAAGTTCACAATAGGGGGTCAGAAAATTTGGCTATAGGAACTCATCCTGGGTTCATCTTTTTATTTTTATTTTTAACCTAGGTAGCACATAGGGCAGTATAATAGCAAGAGCTTGGTGGCGCAACCCACCGCCCCGTTCCAAAGGGGACGCTCATAGCATCCATTCATCCATCCATCCATCGCGTGACGTTTCTACCAGAAAGCTCGCCTTCGTGCATAGCGTTCGGCGCCGGCGTTTCCCGGTAAACATTACGGTTAAAGAAGCTTTAGTTGCCGGGAAGCGCGAGAAGCCGTCGGGGATCTTTGAATGTTATCGCGTTCCACTGTTAAGAGGAAGTTTTAGCCAGGGTGCTCCTATCTAAATACACGTAAAAGGAGAATTCGTTTCTCTCGGTAAACAGTGCAACAAATTTGACAAGGTCTGTTGAATTTAAAACAAAACCTTAAAATCTATTGAATGTTTGTTTTCTATTCTTGATCTACGTCCCGAATTTTTTATAAAAATTGGCAAAAATCAAACATCTCGAAAACTAAACTATCAAGTTTACAACTCGGTAACTCAGCAACGAAAAGCGATGATACAATTCCGGGAATTGCATCTAATACTACATATAAAGCGGACAAAATTCATATGTTACACATGATTCTCAAAAAATTTATTAATATGGAAATACAGCTTTTGCAGAACCCTGGAAACAACGTAACGAATTCATGTAAGATATAAAATGACATAGAATTTGTCCGCTTTCAATGGTCTGATGGATGCCGTTTACAGAACCGCGGTATATGCTCTTGATGCAGGGCGATGAATTTATAAACTTGTAAACTATTTCTTTTTCAAACTTTCGTATTTTTGAAAATCAGAACCTCAATATAAATTCCGCTTCCAACAGTCACTAGAATTTAACTTTATCTCTCAAATGCAAGAAATTTCATTAAAATCGGTCCAGCGGCTATCCCAGAAACACGTTTTTGCGTTTTACATGTATTAGCTTAAGCGACCTTCAAATTTTTTTATTGCCATGTGAAAGGGGGGAGTTGCGGGTAGAATATATATATATATATATATATATATATATATATATATATATATATATATATATATATATATATATATATATATCACTGCAGGTTGGTGTCTGGCTGCGTCTGCCTGTACGTATCGTGGTAAAGATGAACGGGATATCCAAATTTTGCGTGTTTTCTTTATCAAGCGTATCGTGCAACTAATTTCAGTTGTTAGACATCGCTCATGCTGTGTCCTACTATTTCGGCGTCTTCCGTTGGGTTATATCTCGTCGGTGAAGTTTTTTAAACAATTCGCAGAGGAGAGTGTCCGAGGCCGGCACCTTACGACCACTGCCACAAGTTCGGCCATAGTGAACGCAGTAGTGATTTGAATTACCTGGTACTTTTGAATATATACTCACCTTAAAACAATGCTTGAGCGCGTCCATGTATGGAGGCTATCTACACCAAGGAGGTTATATTGTTTATGACCTCAGTGACCTAGACGAAGCAATGCGGACATCTGGCACAAGCTTCTTTCACTTGTACAAAATGCTCACACAGTAATATTTAGCCTAATATGATTATTCGTAGGAGCAATTGAGCGATGCCTTAACGGATGTAACAAAGGTCCTTTCTCATTTGATTTATTTACCATCAGGAACTCAAGAACAGTGCGCAATTTGTTTTTGAGAGTATGAAGAAAAAAGCGCTAAATCTAAGAGAAACTTTCTTTCCTATAGTTCTCTCAAGAGTTCTCGAGCCTTCACGTAAAAAGTTAAAAAGAACGTTCAGCTTTGATTATAGCGACCCCGGTGGTTATGCAGGATAGCACGTCGGATGCGCCAGTATTGGCCATAGTGTGTGCCGCTTGAACAGTGCTCTGATTTCGTACGCAGCGCGAACGTTAAATCAGTGAAATGGCGTAATAGCCTTTGCTCCACATGAAGTCACAAGCTAAGTCACAAGTTCGAGATATACTCACGCAAGTTGCAAAGGCGAGGCCGAAATGCGGCCTATAACCGCACGCAATGAGGTCAGCTTTTACCTGTGCTTGCACCGTGACTGTATAGCGGTGATGACGACACCTCGCGTTCAAAGTGCATGTTGACATCTATTATGATAGCGATAGCAAAGACATATTGAACACTCCAGGCGAATTTTCACCATCCGCGTGATGTTCCAAAGATATATATATATATATATATATATATATATATATATATATATATATATATATCGGGATATGCAAATTTTGCGTGATTTCTTTATCAAGCGTATTGTGCAACTAATTTTAGTTGTAAGACATCACTCGTGCTGTGTCCTACTAATTCAGCTCTGTTATCCTTAATTCTACTGTACTAATATATATATATATATATATATATATATATATATATATATATATATATATATATACGCACTTTCTTTGAAAAGTCAATATTTTGTCAAGTCTGTACTGATTACGGCGTTAAAAACATGCCCACATAAACAAAAACGAATGTACGAAGACTCCTGTGCCCTGTGTTTCTTCGTTCGCGCTATTTCGTGCTTATTTTTAACACCTGCATTTTCGCATCTCTTAGTGACGCATATTATCGTCCTGAAAATAAGAAGAGCGAAATGAGCAGACTATATTCGCTGTCAGCCTAATATTTAAAATATTATATGCAAGCTGTCCAACTCAAACAAAATTTGCCCAGATCGCAAGAAATTTTATTCGCCCATGGCCACGCATTACAAGGGTGGTATGAAGACTCAGTACGCTGTAACGCCTCGCACATGCAATACATCGTGCTTGACGTAATCTAAACGAAAAAGCATGCGCCAGACAATTAGGCTTCGTTTATTTCCCTGACGTCAAGCGATTTGGCGTGTTTGAAGCAACTGTTTCCTCGAGTACCACTGCTCAGCCAAAGGTAACATATTAGCTTGAGACAACCAGATTGTATTTTTCGCTCAGCATAGCATATACTTTAACAGAGCAGAGCCATTAACCTAGGGGCGGGCTCCAGCTGGCTCGGTTCTCTTTCGGAGCCGAAGGGCAGGTGAGCTGCGTTATTGTGGGCGGAGCTTGTTTGTAATTCTTAGGCTGTCAATGACTATACCTTCTCAATATTCTAGGAAGAAGGGCGAGAAATTCTAGCGAATTTATCTCTCTTGATTTCAAGAGAGAGCGCCCTCCTTTATTATGACGTTTCCACGTCATCTTCCTATATGCATATTCGTTTGCAGAAACGAGTCTTTCAGATTTCTCTTCTCTCCAAGATTGCACGGTCAGATTTCCTTTCTTTTTATTTATTTATACTAGTTATCTTCATCATAAATGATTTCCTTCATATTGAGTCAGCTGTCGTTCTATTCCTGAATTCGGACCCGCCGTTACGCGTCCAGCAGCTGCGTTGTGCAATTTGGGTATTGCGCTGGTAAAGCGCGCTCTGGTCAGACGGGGAAAAAAAAATACCGAGGGGATCGGTGGTGGTAGTCGGCCGTGAATCGTGCATGAGCTTAAATACACATCCAAGAAAAAGAGAGTGACCATTCGCTATGTGCGAGTCGCCTGCCTCATTGTCTATATGCCTCATTGATGCTTATAGCTGCTGCGTCTTGTGTACAAACACTCCAAACGAGCGAGCCACCACACACACATACGCGGACGGAAGTAAGGAACCTATTGTGAGACTAATTTTGTGTTATAGAAGCTTGTTTTCTTTTTTCTTCTTTTTTTGGGCTATTGTTCATTTCGGACGGGAGTTAAAAGCTTTGCATCCTTTCTCTTTTTCATTCGTGGCTTTCAATGCTCTATGCCACGTGTTTTCTCGACCTCAGCCTGCGATTGTTCGTGCGTGTGTTCGCAAAAGCTTGCTCGCAATACAATTCGCGTTCGGCAATCATATCTGCGGGTGAAAGCGCTCCGTGCCTAAATTGGCCGCACGCTCCGCAGTGCCCGCCGAAATAGCGTGGGTCCACGCCTCCTCTCCTCTCTCCGTTGCCTTCACAATGGCGGAAAACGTTTCCTTTGTTTCTTTTCTTTTTTTTCTTTTGCGCCTCGCACTCATTTTTAAACTGCAGCGAGAACGCACCCACGCGTACGAGAATGCATGAGGTTACGCAAATATTTCCTGTGGCGTACGCATTTTCCTTCCATCGGCGTTTTACCGTCGCCATTATTTCACTTTCTCTCATTGTCAGAGGCAACACGAGTGGAATTCCACGGAACCCGTTCCACAAAGTCGTATTTCTCGCCCTTTCGCCAAGTGTTCTTGGCAGACGTATTCCCCGAGTTCGTTTTCTTCTTTTCTCTATTACATCCGTCTTCGCATGCTTCGTTTGGAGGTTTCTTCAGATGCAGGCGCTGTATCACGTCGCAGGAAATCTTGCGGCCGCAATTGCTGAACGAGGAGATAAAATGCGGGAAGCAATGTGCGCTATATGTACCATGTACTATTCTTAAAAGTGAATGTGCCGTTTTTACCACGCACATTATGCTTTATATGGTATGTTAGTCCTTTCCTTTTATTTATGCTTCACCTGCTTAACCGTCCCTTACAAAAATTGTTATAGAAAGTATATAGACAGTCTATATATGTCTGTGGACTTTCTATAAAAAAAAATTTGTAAGGGCTAAGCTCCGAGGGCGAGCAAATAAAATTAAAGCATACTTGAGTAAATGCTTCTTGTTTATGCGAGCAGAAAAGGTTGGAACGTGCTTTTTTGCATGGCTAAGGAGCAAGGATTAAAATATTCGCCTTTGTTTTCTTATCAGTTCAAAGGGGAAAAAATCAGAGTAGATATCGAGCATCCCTAAGAAGTTTGTGCCTGCAGGACAGGTTCGGACTGACGGCCTAATGTTCGAAGCGGTAACAGTGACAGTTTCTGTAACTCTAAACGTTCCTCACTTGTAAATCGGCCTAAAATTGTCATTTAGTATGCGAAGCAGTCATTTTGGTAGGGAACCAATTTCGTACATCAGCACCATCTCACTCAACCCATATTTTAAGTCGTTCTCTTTGAAACGCTTCAGGAAACATGGATAGATAATACGGCATAGAAATAGTGCTTAATTATCATAGTATTAATTCGTTGAATACAAGCGCTTCTATTACTATAACGTGTTGCTAAAAGTGAACACTTCAGACCTTTCCCATGCGCGAGCTGAAAGAGATACGGAGAAAATTATATTTCGTAGAAAGGCCCGATGATCTTGAAAGATTTGCGCCCAATTTCATATCAGCCGAGCCTCCAAAGTTTTTGGACGAACACTAGTACTTCTGCTATTCATTGCAGATGACGCGAGATTCACAAACGTTAGCGTTAATGCTAAACTCTCTGCAAAGATTCTGTGAACCTGTAGTAGATCAGGGTCATTTGCCGCAATTCGGGCTTCCCTACATGTCAATCGTTGCTGCACAAGAAACTGTTGCGACAGTGGTGCTGGTTGAAAGAAAAGTCAGCAGAGTTTGAGAGCTAGTGGCACCAGCTGGGCCTTGAGTCCTTGCATTCACTTTTTCTTAAGGAGAAAAATTGGAAGTCAGGTATCTTTAAACCCTACTATTGTTAAATCCTAAATCCGTCACTTCGATAAGAATAAAGTAATGGCTGTGGCTAAAGGTATGCCCGTCGTTTCCCTCCAACCATTTAAATTATGGAGTTTTACGTGCCAAAACCACTTCCTGATTATGAGGCACGCCGTAGGGGAGGACTACGGAAATTTCGACCACCTGGGGTTCTTTAACGTGCACCTAAATCTAAGTACACGGGTGTTTTCGCATTTTGCCCCCATCGAAATGCGGCCGCCGTGGCCGGGATTCGATCCCGCGACCTCGTGCTCAGCAGCCTAACACCGTAGCCGCTGAGCAACCACGGCGGGTCCCTCCAACTATTTTTACAGCTGCGTTAGACAGAGTGTACGTCCGACGTTTCTCGTTGATTTTCTCCTGTTTCCCGATAGGATACGCCGAGCGTAAAGCTCACTTAACAGCTTAATACATGATTCCCTCGCGTCAGCGCATATCCTGGGTGTGTTGTGGTGACGTGTACCTGTCCCGGGGCAGCCCGCGCAGATCACTGTTCTCATTATTGAGGAAACAACTGCCGCATCTGCTTTCGTAGCGTTGATGCGCGCTTTCACAGCAAAAAAAAATGAAAAAAACGCATTTTATACGGTGCCCCTCGACGCGATACAATGATAACGTGGCTCATCGCAAAAGGGCAATGCTGCAATGGCGCTGCGCAATCGGTTCACTGCATGACTGGCGGAAATTTGTTTCGTGTTTGGGCATTTCACAATTACGAAGGTGTCGAAGTCGAAAGTGCAATCCTCAAATTAACAGAATCGTTAAATAAAGAAAGCAGAGAAGCAGAACTCTTCTCCGTACAGTTAGCTTCGCGGACCACTCTTCAAGACGCGTCCAGTTTTCGTTTTGCGAAATGACGTGGCTGACCTTGGTCCTATCGTTTGCTTTATCGCTCAAAGCAGTTCGTTTTTTTTTTACGCTTCCTTAATCATACCGCAAGGCAGACTACTAATGAAAAGCTTAAAATCTTGTAGCGCGAGTTGCGGTGTCGCGTAAGGCGTCGTAGTTCTGCATACGTTTAAAAGCATTTCTTGGTCGTGTCACTAGAATATATGTACGTACTGATACCTTTATGTTGCTTCGTATACATATTATGGTGAATCATATATAAACCAGGTTCTGCGGGGAAGCGGACGGTGACGATGGAGCAAACGTCATAGACATTACACGTACAGTGTCTAAATTCAATGGTACTCAGTGCCAACGCGGCTGAGGGCTCGCTTTTCTAAGGAAACGTGTAGTGGCCGTTACCGTTCAACGCGTAAGAGATAACGTACGTAAATCCCACAATAATTTGCTTTCATAAACGCCGAAATGAGCAAAAAAATATGCAGAAGAAATCGGAACAGTTGGCAGTCAGTTGCTAACATTACAAGCGCGGACACTCCCCTAAGTCGGCCGTTGTGTTAGCCTCCTGGCGGTAACGTCTTGACTTGCTACGCTGGGTACCTGGTCTGGATACCAATTGACTTCCAATTGGTTCTGATTTTTTCCCCATGTGGCAGTTTGTCTGACGTATCAAAAAAAGCTTTTAGCCAATTACATCTGCCAGGGCAAGGCGACATGAAACATTGTGTCGCCACTGCTACCGGATCCACTACACGGCATCAGACCGCCGGGTGAAGTAAGCTTCTTGTGCCCTTCTTACGTGCATTACAGAGCACGTGTAAGAACAGCGGAATAAAATTATTGTAGAAACAGAACAGCAGACGTGCCTATACGCATGAGCCGATGGTGCATTGGATCTCAGGATCGAGTGGCGGTTTCTTGCTGTTATTTTCCGTTCTCAGATCTAAGTAGAGAAACTGTTTTCGCCTGAGCAGAGACACTGACGAAAAAAGGAATGTGGAGATAAACGAAAAGAAAAAGAAAAGAACGAGAAATAAAGTACGTTGCAACCGGGACTCAAACCTTAGGCGGCAACGTGAAAGGCTAGGCACGTTACCTCAACACCACCGCTAAAAGTTGCTATGGCGGTTTTTTTAGTTGAGACATTAACCACCACCTCAAAATTGTGAAGATAGCTTTCCGCATTCATTTTGTTGATTTCGGTGCTCCGACGACCAATTCATGTGCGATTTGCGTGTATCCTATTCAAAACCTTTATGCTATAACGTATTAAATACCTAGATCCGCTTCTAAACGCCTCTTTCGTTAGAAAAGCAAGCCCTCTGCTGCGCTAGCACAAATTGCCGTCGAAATTCGCTGCGACAAGCGCTCTTCGGTCTTCTTTGAGAGAGTTCCTAGCTAGCACAAAGTACAGCAATTATAAACCTTGTTACCGACCAGCAAAGCCGCCTAAATTACGTTTTGGTGTCCGCACAGAAGCCTTGTTCACAAAATGCAAAAAGAAAATGTTCACCGCTGGAATAGTTAATGTACGCTTGAATATGGGACGAAGTGACCTCACATAAATGGAGTGAGCATCACCGCCCGTAAGGGTGTTGTCAGTAGTTTGAATGATCCCAAGACTTATATTTAAGAAGATGCTTTATCTCAGGACCTGCTTCGACTTCTCTATTTAAATACACGTAAAACGCAGAAATGGTTTTGAGACAATCACTGCACCTACTTGGATTAAGTTTGTTATCAATGAGAGAGAACGTATAATCCTAGTGACTGTAGGAACAATAATTTTGATTTACGGCCTGCAATTTTATAAGAATTGCAGAAAATAAGTAAGCTTAAAAAAGTGTACAAACCAGTAACTCTGTATCATGATAACATATCGCAGTTCCATAAACTGGCACCGTCAGGGCATTTGAAGCGCACAAAGTTGTTGCAATAGTTCATAGCTTACGTACATTCGTTACAATACGTACAAGGGTTTTGCAAAAGTCTTACACCAAATTAATTGTAATTTCGTAGAGATGTAAGATATAACAACTTTGTCCGCTTTAGATGTATTTTTAGGTGCAGTTTACAGAATTGTAATGTCGTTTATTATTGCTGAGTGCAGTTTTGCAAACACGCCTATGTCCTCTATTTTTTTTTTAATTTTGCAGTTCTGTACAACTTTGCTAAAAAGACTAAGGCAGAACCCAGCTCTAATAGTTGTCTATGTCATGCGGAAGGTTTTATTAAAGGTACAGATGGTAATGGAGTGTGCAAAGAGTGGAGACGATGGTATGACGACGATGGTGCTAAGACGAGTACATGACGCAATCATTGTACCGGATCCCACGACCGTGGATGACCACGGTAGAGTGACAACGATGGTGTGACGACTGCGGCACAATGACTGTGGGGTGACAATGATGTGGCGACGACTGCACGACGACCACGAGATCACGACGCCTGAGTGACGACGACGGTATAAGGACGACAGTGTGACGGCAAAGTGATGCCGATGCTGGAGTCATTCCGATGGCATGACGATGTCAAAATGATTACAGTGGTATGACAATGACAGCGTGACGTCAACAGCATGACGACGACCGTATGACAACGACGGCGTTGTCGACGATGGCAGGACGACAAGCGGATGACGAAAGTGGAATCATGACAACGGCGCGATGACAAAGTTATGGCGAAGGTGGGTTGACGACAGTGCACCTTTTACAAAATGGCGACGACGGAACGCCCACGACGGCGTGAGAGCGACTTTGTGATGACAGCGTCATGTGGACGACGGCATGATGACAATGGAATGATCATGACTGTGGAAGAACAACGGCTCGCAGACGGCGCGATGACAAAGATATGACGACGCAAAGACAGCAACAGAGTAAAAACAGCGACAGTGGAAAGGTGATGATGACATGACAATGAAAGTATGATCGCAGTGTCATGAAGGCAGTGTTATGAAGATCGACAGTGACGGCATGTTTTTGTTAGAGCTGACATCTGCGCTCTCGTGCGTCACCTGCTGCCGCAGGCTGCCTTAATCCTCACTAATCCGGTGTCTCTTTGGACTATGCCTGATACTAACCAGTCGGACCACCCTAATTAGCTCTCTATCCGGTGTTTATTTAAGTTTCACTTTCAGTTTATTTCTTTAATAAGGAGGAGACATACATGCTTACACAAGTATACCGAAGGAGGCCCCAGAGCATGTGGCTGAAAGGGAACCTCCTTTCAGAAAATATAGACATTAGAGGAAATACACAGCATAAAACAGCAATACAGTGGTCACTAAGCGAAAGATTATACAAAGTAAATGTAGCACAAACTGCAAAATAATATAAAGTCAATAGGTAGTCGTAGAATTAAAACAGTAGTTTAAGGCATTCGAAACAGAACAGACCAAAAATACTTATAAAGGCCACAAATGAGAAAAAAAACTAAAGAAAAGGGAAAAACGGAAAGGAAATGAGCAGGAGTGAAGTGAATACCTTAGATATGTGGATTATTTTGGCTGTCTAGTACAAAAGCGAATAATGTTTTCTTGAATAAACATAGAGACGAAGAGCCCTTGACATCTAGTGGGAGGCTGTTCCAAGTAGATAATGCTGCGAAATATCCAGATTGTTCTCCATAATTAGTATGTATTAGTGGCAATAAGAAATTGTTCCTAGCTGCAAATCTTGTGCGGTTCAAGTTAACCAAAGTAGCCACAGAAAATATATTCACTGGAGGAGGATTACGTGTTACCTTAAATAACATTACGGCTAATTTATATTTAACTAGACTTTTTACTGAAAGTATTTTGTGGTTACGTACGGTGGCGTTTCGAGCTACACTGTCTGGTGGGTCCGCCCGAGTTTTCCGGAGGTAAAATTGTCGTTTTCTTGTGTGTGACCTTGCTCTGACCATGATCCCGACAAAGACCAAGTAGTGCGTCGCATTTACAAAATTCATGTTTTAAACAACAATCTGCTTCTCTCAGTGACCAGATTTTCACGTCCTTTTTATTAAGGCAAAAGCATTAAGTGGCTCGCAGCAATGGCTCCTACTTAAGGAAACGCGGGGATGTAGTCGACTGGTACAAAAATCAACAGCACTGGCTTATACCCCCGTAAGCAAGCAAAACAATGCAATTGCTCATACCTCCTTAAGGCAAAGGCTACAAGCGCTCAGCAAAGTGAGACGAACAGTGTATACATTAATTGAAATCACCCATACAACACAGAGAACACCATACGTTTTGATCAAACAAGCACGTACGCTACGGCCTAGGATGCTCACCAAGCAAGAAACGAGGTGCGACATCTGAAGCGGTGGATGTAAGGCGTTCGACCACGAGTGTTGCTTTCCCCTGCTGAGAGGACGCAACGAAAAGTAGGAAGGAAGCGTCCTTGGCGCGAGTCTGACTCCGCTATATGAGTGCGCGAAGCAACAACTAAGCGTTGAAAACGAGCTGAAGAAGCCGAACTGCGAAATCAGCAACGCGACGATGCGAGACTGCCAGATAGATGGAGGCTGAAGCTCGCAGACAACGGCTTGCACACGTTCACACCACACTGGGGTCGTTATGTCTTGCAACAAGTCTGACCCCACCGATACAGTACCAAGTGTGCAGCAGGCTTTCGTCTTCACGTGTTATAGGAGTGCAATATGCTGCGGAAATATTTAAATGTAACAAACTTAATGAACTTCAGTGCAGTGTTTGCTGACAAATACAATTTATTTGTTCCTATTTATTTAAGAAAGAGCCCCTCTCACTTGTTAGGGCCCTCCGCGCGCGTTCGCGAATTCACTGCTTCTTCCCTTCCTTGATCTCTCTCTCTCTCTCTCTCTCTCTCTCTCTCTCTCTCTCTCTCTCTCTCTCTCTCTCTCTCTCTCTCTCTCTCTCTCTCATCTTTCTAATCCCCCCTTCACTTCTCCCAGCGTACAAAAACCAACCAGCAGCTTTTCTGGATAACATTCCTGCCTCATTCTATTCTTCTCTTCTCCTCCTCGCTCCGAGCTTTACATGCCGACTTTAAACAGCTGACTCATTTAAAGGGAAGCTGAAAGGTTTCCCAGAAAAAATGAGTGAAGAGCAGTACGCCGTGGTTTTCAATCCTCTGAATTCGAATATCGCATCAAAATTGAGTGAAAGAAAGGGCAAACTTATTTTATTTCGACGAAAAGTGCAGCAGCAGACAAGCCCAGCTCGCGCGCCTCGTTTCCGCCTGTGATTGTTCGGGCGCCTCGTGACGTCAACAATGGTGTTCGTTCGGACCGACTGCTGCCGCTACACACGAAGAACGGTGCAAAGTAGTTTGGTGGTGTTTTGCTGAGACGGTCATGGAAATTTTCGAGAGCTTGCGTTTCTCTGAGGAGTTCGCCGTTAAGTCCAAACTCTACGAGAGCGATTTTGCGCGCGACAGTGACGGGCGACGGCTTCGAGCGACAAAACGGGCCGTCGCTTGAACAAATCGCACGGTGTTGTCGCTCGATCGCTCGTTTCTAGAAATCTAGAACTCGTCGCTCGTCGCCCGGAAATGCTATGAGCAACTAGCCAATTGTGCGAAGCCGAAACTGGATGTACATAACTCAAATACTGCTGTTTGTCGCACGGAACGAGCAAACTATTGAATTTTAGACGTGCAAGACCTAGTGCAAGACCTTCAGAAATATTTTATGCTCCTTCTTCAGTAAAATACATCAACTTAAATTGATAAAGCATACGTCACGCTAGTTTCGGCGCGTATATTGTTGCCCTCATACCGGGAAGTCGTCGCTCAAAGCCGTCGCTCGCGTGGAATTCGGCTTGCAGACGACGAGTGAACGCGACCGCCATCGCCTCGCTTGTAGCGCTGTCGCTGTCGCGTGCAAGATCGCTTGTAAGGGGTTTATACTTGTACATACTACACGTACGTACATACTTGTACATGCTACATGTACGAGCCAATTTCGAAGAGCCGGCCTCTCCAAGAAGCAAAAAATGCTGGTGCAAGCACTGCTTCCCACGCGAACGAAGGCGAAGTGTTAGCATCTCATTGTGTTGGAAATGTTCTTTGGCGAGTATGTTTTTTGCTAAGCTGCATTCAGCGTTCCAGTGAGTACGTTTCCGGGCAAACAACTGTCCCGAAGCTGCCCCGAAGCTGTCGGCAATCTACACAGACGGTTTAAACGCGGGAAAAGTTTAGCGGCTGTTGTAGCACGTGTAGTATAGAACATTCATCAGCGCGCCATCCGCACGCTACTCGTAACCGGCGAATTCCGTCGGCAACGTGAGATGGTCGGTTTCTTATGTGTGCGAGAGAAGGGGGAGTGCAGCGTCTTGGCGTGAGCAGGCTTTTCAACACATGCAAACTTTACGCTTGCACTGCGTTATAGCAGCTGCATGCAGGCTGTTTCAGAACACACGTGCGAATAGAAAATTCGCGGCGCTTGGCGATGAAACCTGCGTCAAGGGTGGGTGATAAATATGCACCTTCCGTTCAGCGTGCTAACTATTTTTTTAGGAGAACCTAAAGCACGCATTATTGATAAACTCCGGTAGTAATCGTCACGGAAGTGGTTAGAGCACAACACTTGTTCTTGAGCGCTTGAAGTTGTTTCGCTTCACAGCAGCCTCCCACTTAGCTGAAAGCTTCTTGTCTTGCAGGAACTAATGGAACATCGTCGCGGCTGCTGGTGTTCGTGCAAGCGTAGGCTGCACAGAACGCCGGCATGATCGGCCTACAAGTTCAATTGATGCTGCGCACGTCAACTACCACTCCTTTATACACACAAATAAAGGAATGTAGGGTCGAGCGAAGCAGATTAGGACGGCACGCACGCAGAAATAAGCCCGGTCAGGCACGGTCGCGGAGACTGCGAAGGAGCGGAACACCAGTTTCGACGTCGTTAAGCCGCGGTTTCCGGTCTCCGCTCGCATCGTCAGCGTCAGCAGCAGCGCGCGGCGCTCGACGGGGGGCGGAGCTACAGCGCAATTTTAACCGACGATTGCGTCGCTCCTAAGTGAAAAATCCCCCCCAAAATTTTACCTTCATGGTTTGTAAGGTTCCCGCATCCGTATATGATCGTCTTATTGAATTCGACAGACTCTTCAGCTTCCCTTTAAGGCACCATAGCTGAAAGGCTGTGTTTGACCACGGTGACTTGTTATCTCTGTCCTCTAGCCCTAATTTCTGGCGCACCTTTTACCTCGGCACAGCAGGTAATGCCTCACACGAAAGTTCAAATTTTCATTTACTAAGCGTTGCTGTCGTACAGCTCCGCTCAATTCTCGTGCACACAAGCTTGATCCGAATTTGGTCAACTCGTGCAATTTCTGTAATGAAAGTGATCAAACAAATCTGTTCCCCTTAGAGAGTTCTCTTCCCTAACCTTGAGTATGCATCCTTATATGATTTTTTTCGCAATGTCTCCACCACACCAGTAGCCAATCCCGTTTTTCGCTTGCTACCGTCATTGCTGTTTCTTTAGTGCCAGTGACAATGTCGCAACAAAAATGTAAATGGGGGAGGGGGGAGACGACTAGGCACTACGGCGTGGAACATCTCCATTTATTTTCAGTTTCATATCGTGTCTGTATATATCCCGCTTGGTATTATTGTGTCGCGCATTCTTTTTTTTTTCCTTTTTGCTCGATGGTTACTCAACTAGCATTGTTCGTTCGCTTAAGTGACAGAATGACGGACAATACATGACAAGGATGACCATATGCATAGGTTGCTTAAGGGAGCCATAAAGACGGCGGAAAGCATTAAGTGAGTTCTTTTGAAGAATGCGAAGCGTCGCTCCAAGCGGCTGCACGAAGAAACGTGCGTTGTGCAACTATGAACTGATTCTGTTTCGCAATCCGAACAATTTATTGCGCTGCTTTCAGTTGTGTCTCCTTCCAGTAGAAAAGTTCCGAATGCTCGCATCAAAGATTTTATGTCACATCAGAGGAGGTAGTACTGGAAGCACAACGGAAGAATAGCTGCTGCCCTTTGGAAGACATTCTGAATATACTACATCCCCTTGCTAAAGTATGCTTATATTGACGGGTGCGTATTATGGCAATGGCCTATGCAGGATCCCCGGAGAAGCGCAAGGATTTCTATGTGTCTTTGGTCGGAGTTTCTTTCGCCCTTGGTATACTTGCATCATGAACCACGTATTACGCTTGCAGTCATATTTAGTGGTGGGTCTTCGACGCATCTGTGACGTTTTCGGAAATCATGTCACCCACGCACTTTTTGCAGCGATGTTCTAGAGATGCGTCTGCTTCTCTCTGCCGACTAATAACGTCAAGGAAGGTTTGTGGCAGTCTCGCTTTCCAGTCGACACGATGTTTCTTCTAGCTAAACAACGATAGCCATTAGACCCTGATAATAATATTTAAGGTTTTATGTGCCAAAACCACTTTCTGATTATGAGGCACGCCGTAGTGGAGGACTCCGGAAATTTTGACCACCTGGGGTTCTTTAACGTGCACCTAAATCTAAGCACACGGGTGTTTTCGCATTTCGCCCCCATCGAAATGCGGCCGCCGTGGCCGGGATTCGATCCCGCGACCTCGTGCATAGCAGCCCAACACCATAGCCACTGAGCAACCACGGCGGGTCATTAGACCCTGATGTCTGCCTCGCTCATCATCTGGCAGCAACTAAGCGAGCCAGTGCCGATGGCCGTGACTCGTACTCGGCGCACTTCTTTATTTACAACGCACTCCCTGCCCGACATATATGCAAGCACCACTTCAGCACAAGGACATATTTACGCGACAGCGTTAAGGAGGCTGACAAGGAAATTTATTCACCCGTAGGCACGCTTTACAACTGTAGTATGAACGAAAAGTACCTTATAAGGTACAGCACATGTAATACATCATACTTGATGTAAACAAAAGAGATTAGCAAACGAAATAATAAATGGTGTCTGCTTGACACTGGCTTTGCCACACACAACAACAACAGCAACAAAACTCATTACAGCGTCCACGAAAAAGCATTATTGTCAGCCCCGAATTTATGAAAGGTACCCGGGGCACATACAGATACAGTCGGAACTCGGGCAACACGTACACCCAGGCCTCCCATATGAAGCAAAATATTGACTGAACTAATTGAATTTCTCAAACTAAAATACGCAGAAAATTGTAAACTATGACTTCCACACAACCTGCGCGCATGATAGCTCTCAAATTGTAAATGAACTGCACGAGAAAACATAATTCTGTTACGCGAAAACTCAGATACCCTTTCGCACACACAAACCGGCCGCGGCGTTCACAGAGCAGCCGCGGTGCCTGCCATTTTGAGCGCGCCGGCGCGATGGGTGTCTTGGGGGCCACGGACCGGCACGCCCGGTTCCTTGCAACACCTCTAGCTGGCGCTTGCCTCCGCCGCATCGCGGCCCACGCAAGAGGCCGTGTTTCTACCACAAAAGCAGCCTTCTTGCATAGCGTTCGCGGCCATCGTTTCCCCGTATACATTACGATTGCATGCGCTCCAGTAGCTGGGATGCGTGAGAAGCAGTCAGGGATCTTTGAATGCTATCGTGTTCCACTCCTAAAGGCGAAGCTTAAGCGTCCTCCAAATTTTTGCATGGATCTCAGTGCATGTACCGATCGCTAGCCGTAGAATTAACGCTGACCTAGCACAATGAGTGGCAGTTCAAATGATGACAGAAGCAGCAGTCGAAGTGAACACCTGAACAGCGATACAGATAGTGACTTGACGATCGCTCGAGGTGATGACCTGAGTAGCGATCTACGTGTTGGCTTGAATGCGATGATCGGCGTCGAGTCCCGACATCGCTTGTAGAAGGACTTGTTGCTCGAGCTCGTAATACGAGTATTTTTGTCTGAGGGGCATGTCATAGACATCGTTATATATTTGATAATTGCTTGTCATCTTTCGCATTACGACTTACTGCGCTAGCGGCAGTGGCCTTCCGTCCGTCGTAAGTTCCCTTGTCCTGCGAACGCGACCGGTGGTGGCTCGGCAGCGCATTCATGCTATACGTTCTTCTCCACTTGTGTTTAACTTCTCTGCGCCGACGTTCATGCCCGAAAGGTGGTGGTTAAACAGCTGCGTCTTGACCTACTTGCGCATTGTCGTACTCGTTGCTAGGACTACCGTTCAGAGTATATTGTCTGCGATGGTCGCACCATCTTTTAGAGGCTGGACCCTTATTTCCCTTGGAGGACTTCACAACGCTGCTGTTTACTTGGCTTTCTTTGGTTCGTGTGCGGTGGTTGCTTTAGGTGGTGTTCCATCATTGGCAATCTTGCCACCCTTCGGGTTCTAGAACTCGCCTGATTTGTTCGTTCTTTTCCCTTGCCGTCTTAGCCACTTCTGTCGTCGTTATTCATTTTTTTTTGTTATTCTGGCGATGGTGGCGTCTGGCTGCCTAGGCAGCGGCAGTCTCACATGGATCCTCGGAGTGCGACGAAAGAGCTGCGGCGATGTCCCTGGTTTTTTGATGACAATGAGAACCTTTTGCTGGTTACTCTCCTCGATGATGTCATGTATTTTGACAACACTCAGGATTCACATCGAAGAACTGTTTCCTTTCAATAGCGCATCCTCTGTGGCGGAGGGGGGGGGGGGGGGTTTCTAGTGCTAAAGAATAGTGATGTGCTTCGTACAGTTCAGGCTTGGGAAAAGTCGTGGAGCGTTCACTGGACCGTTCAAGTAAAAAATTGTTTCCACTGCTGTAATCTCTAATGATAATTGAGCAATATATCCTGTTGCGACGTTCCAATAAATATCGGAGCCCATCAGAATGCTTATCTCGTTTTCTCGAAAAGTAGTTGTTTCGCGGCTTGCATCAGCGTGAAAAAGACCGTGGCATCTCCTCATAAAGATGATCTCGCCATCCACTGGTTCAACTGGTCGCAGCCGAGATTTGCGGAACCTCGAGAGCCTCTATGGTGCGCTGGTTGCTATTGTGCTGCCTTCAGAGTCTGATCAACACTCGGTTACATGTGAGGGTCACAGGGCGCCGTATTTTCCCGAAGCCTGTAAATAAAGTACGGCGCTAAACGCCTCGAGCAAGAAATTTCAGTGCCCGAGCCACGTACTGCCCAATGAAAGTGCACTGGTTTCCGCGGTTCACAGCAGCACTTTCCACACTGGTGCGACAGCCCACGCACTGCCGGTCAGTAGGAATTGGGGCACGAGTCCGCGGTGCCGCTCGCCGATATGGACATAGTTCTAGGAGACGTGTCTACGGAATTGCCGTTCTGGCTGACGCGGTCTGGTACCTCACCAGAAATTTAAATTTGTCAATCTTGGCTAGTGAATCGTGGCCATGAATGCTTGTCTTGTATTAGTCTGAAAAGCCATGGCACTTACAACGCGCCTTAGCAGTATTCGGATACTGCAGCTGGGCAGGGCTGACCGGGACAACAATGCCGCTGGTGGAACTCCGGGCGGTGCATAAGGGTTACCTCTTTAGCCCGCCGATGCAAACAGTGCTGTGGGACTCGCGGTGGAGTCTAGGGATACTGGAAATGTTGGAGGGCGTGGCTTGGTGACGAGGCGCACACGTTTCTTCGTAAAGCTGACCGCTTTGCTCCTACTCGAAGGCTCTGGTCATGTCGGCCTACAGGTCTGCATCCGTGAGCGTGCCTTGTACTGCGCGGTCGAACTTGATGAGCTCCGCCGGCTTGGCTAAGATGAGTTCGAGCTTCTGGTGCAGCACCCGCAGAGGGGTGGTCTCATCTGCTATCAGAGTGTCGATCGCAGAAATGGTGTCGTTAATGGCCCTGCGGACCAAGGTGCGCTGGGTGCGGTATTGCTCACGCGTTTCGGCACCTACTCAAATGTAGCTAATCAGCAAGAACGATGGTTAAATCCAGACACGAATGTCTGACTCATTCGTCATGTGGGAGCAACTGAGAGAGTCAGCGCCCGTGGCCGCTGCTCGTGCTGTTCGCGCCTTCTTCGTGATTTACGACGCTTGTGCACTGGAGTAGTTCTTGCACAGAACGTTTTTTTTCTCGTTTTTCGCTTTAACAAAAACAACTGCATCACATTTTGCCACTTCCAGAATGTCTAAAACAAGATAAATGTGTGTGTCCCCTTACACTAGATGCTTAAGCTTGAAGAAAGAAAAGACGTCCGAGGTTATTAAGGTGACTTCTGTGGTCATTTCGGGGCCTTGGAATCTCGAGCGTCGTCTATCAAGCTGGCCCTAAGCAAGATAGTAACAAAAGCGAAATACTCATAGAAAAGGGAAGAAATGTTGATCTCACAATCATTCGTTCCTTGGATACATCTAGGAATTTAGAAATTCAGTATGGCTAAATACGAACACACTAAACACTTAATCTTTTACAACTGTTATACATGGTCACGCGGAAACGCAGCCAGCGAATAAAATATGCGCCGCTTATACCTAAAAACAAAAGGTGTACGTAGTCTGGTGGTTCTTCATCATGAAAACCTGGGGTTCTGAAATTTCGTAGGTTACAATGAGATGTCTCGTAGACGACGGTCCCAAACCTACAGATAAAGTGCACTTCATCTTCTCACACGTCCACGCACGTTTTCTGTACCCCGACCTGATTCCTATATTGCTTTCCTTTCCACCAGCTTCACTTCCTGTTAACGAGTGGTAGTAAACTTTACAAAGTAATCATGATAGCGCGATTCCAATTGCACCTCTTTTTCTGCGACTACTGCTGCGCTAATACAACAGGACGATAATTTTAAATCTTCGGTTTGGTATGTAACCCCAATGTTACTTGGAAGCCTCCCCAATCAACTTACCTAAGGGTGTCTAAGGGTGGGCCAATAAGTTCTGTAAATATTGTGATGCATTCAGCCCTCTCAGCTTTTTGGTAATCTTACCTTATCAGCAACTATGAGTAACAAGCATGGGCTAGTAATAGTGCAGGAGTCCTAGCAGACTATAATGATGGCGTCACGGCAAACGTTGTGAGCGTCGATTGATTTCGTCGTATTGTGATGTCATTTTTCCTTGACACTTTACTTAATCATGAAAGTACTAGGAAGGAAAAGGAAGTGGGCTGACAGTTGTCTCTTAAAAGGGACCCCACGCCCACCCGCTTCAAGACGAGAGAGAGAAAGAAGGAATCGAAGAGGAGAAGGAGGAATAAAAAAAATTCGCTGACGATTGCCATACTCCCTAATGCGAATTCGAGTGCAACTGTTTAGATGTTTGGAATTCCCGTTATATTATAGCACAAAATATATATCTGAAGGGCAAGGTGCTCCCGGCGGCGGCGCTGAGCCTCTGCTCGGGCAGCTCGTTAAGCAGCAGCGGCACATGAACTATTTCCACTGGTTGCGTCGCAGATTGTTTAGAAACAAAGCATGAACACGGGGAAGCGTGGCTTGCATGGAGCGCATTCTGTAGCGGCGGCGGCACAGCAGGCAAAGTAGCGCATGCGCAGTGGGTCTGTAGCCCACGCTACCGCTTTGTTTCCGCGCTGGCCGCATGACTTCTCATGCGGGATGACTTGGCCGCATGACTTGTCATTCCGCTTTCCTCCTCACCCTTTTCGCCATATCTTTCTCCGCTTTCCGCGTCCTGGCTACTCTGCGCCCTCCTCTCAGATTTCCTCCTCACGTATGCCCTCTCCCCGCTGCGCTCGACGTTCGCTTTCATCTTTTGCTGTGCTCAATCGCTCGGTTACGCCGACGCTCGCTGCAGCAACGGGCGCCTACGAGCTGTGCTCCAAAAAGGAACAGAATACTACACCTCAACATATCACATCACGCTCATACTATGGGCTTTACACGCGAAAGTTATTCTGATTAATGAATATGCAAAAAAGACGCCATCAAATCATTTGCATGTAAAAGTTGTGAATGTTTCTAACCACTTGTCAAAAAGTCAGCTAAGAACTAGAGCTACGTGAAGAGAGGAAGAAATTAAAGAAAGGCTGGAAAGTTAACCAGACGCACGTCTCTTTTGCTACCTTGCTCTGGGGCAAAGGAATATGGGAATGAAAATATCGAGACAAGAGAGAGAGAGCACAGTTTCGCGCAAATTTGAAGGTACGCACAGAGTCTACAAACGGTAGCCAAGACCTGTCGACTGGAGATACTGCAATAATGCTTTCGTGGTGTTTTGTGTCATCGATGCGTACGGCCATGGTCCATGGACCTTCATTTCCGAAAATGCTCTAGAGTCCAGCCGGTTCAATGCTGTCCGGAGAGGTTCACGCTCGACGTTGTATTGTGCACAGACACATAGGATGTGTTCAGTCGTTTCTGTAGTTCGACAGGAGTCGCAAATGAGCGAATCCCCCGTTCCGATGCGCAACGAGTAGGCCTTTGTCAATGCCATCCCGAGCAAGAGGCGGCACAACAGTCTCACCTCAGAGCGTGAAAGTTTTGATGCACTTGTAGCTTAGGGGATGTATCAAGTGTTTGAAGATGACACTTTGGAAGGTTGGGAGAAGACCAGTAGTTGTGGGTCATAGCTTTTGTCATGTAATGAAGCTTTCTTGCTGCGTCAGTTCTGGATAAGGGAACTGGTCGGGGCTTCTACGTGGACCAACCAGGCGGATTCGTCAACGAGGTCGTTACCAGCAATGCTAGTACGTCCAGGCAGTCACTGAAATGTAATTGCATGTCCTTTAGTGATAGCTCAATGGTGGACCTTTCTTATCTCATATACCAGCTGCTCATGAATCCTGTGATATACGGCAAAATGCAATCTCTGAAGACTCCCTTGAAGTCGCAAAAAATAACCCATTTCCGATGTGGACCTCGCAGGAGGTACTTTACAGCAGCCAGCAGGGCAAGAAGCTCTGTCGCCGTTGATGTTGCCATATGTGACAATTTGAATATCATAGTAGTTTTTGTAGCCACAATGGCAGCGGCACCTGATTGGTAGGTGAGATGGAACCATCGGTATAGATGAGTATTCGGTCCCCGTATGTGTCATTCATTACCAGCAGCGTCATCGGTTTCGGTGCAATTTTTGCGTGTCTCGCCTTCACCCTTACACCCAGAATAATTAGGTGCACCTGAAGCTGTCGGAGGCATCCAATAAAATGGAGGCCTTGCTGCTGATGTGTATCCTGATGGAAGACAATATGAATATTTGATTATAGCTTCAAAAAAACGTGGTCTGAGGTCTATGCTAGGGCAAGAACGCCAAGTGGTCATAGGGGGCGCGGAAAAGATGACGAATATGTGCCCTGAGACAATCGACAGCAACATATGTTGCGATGGGACAATCTTTGGCGAGCCCGACTGTTGAAGGTGTCCACGAGGAGCGAGGAAGTCCTAAGCACGTGGGTAATGCTTGGCCCTGTAAGCTCTCCAATGAGCGTACATTTTAATTGCACGTAGACAATACTGGAAGGCTCTGCACAAGGGAAGCACGGAGCGCGCAGATGTGCTCGATGTTTTCACACACATGAATCTTGTTACGTTTCGCCTACGACGCGCGGCTTAGCCGGCGCGACTGCAACAAAGCGGCAGACATTTTGGCCCGTTCGGCGTCGCCGCTACGCTCCCCGCCAAGCGCGTCCAGGCATGTTCCGATGCCACGTGTCTTCATGTGCGTGTGTGAGTGTATGTGCCATTGTGCCCGACCGGAGGCGCTACGAGAGTAGAAGTCTCCTTCTCCTCCCAGCCATTGTGCCCGACCGAAGGCGCTACGAGAGTAGGAGTTACCTTCTCCTCCCAGTCTTTGTGCCCGACCGGCGGCGCTACGACAGTATGCGTCACCTTATCTCATTGTACAATCACGTGCTCGTCTATTGAGGGGTTCCTTCTTGCCCTCAACTGCGAGAGTATAAAAGCAGCTGCCCCCGGACGCCAAAGGAGGGCTCCGATTTCTTCTGTTGAGTAAAGTGCACTCCCGTCTCTCTACTTCGGTCAACCTGACCGCCAACTCTTTGCGATGTTAAAATAAACAAGTTGTTTTGTTGTTACCAGTCGACTCATGCTTTGCCGGGACCTTCGGATGCTTCCAGTTGTACCCCAGGCCGCCAGGCCAACGCTACCCTTGGGGCTTGCGACCCAGGTGCAACAACGGGCGTCAGCGCCGAGTTCCCAACAGGTCGTACCATCGGTGCGACCACAACAACCGTTGCCATCGGTGGGATTCAAACAACTGGTGGCAGCGGTGGGATCGCGACAACGGAGACCAGCAGCGAAGAGATGCAGTTGACTGTATGCTGAGCAGCTCAACAACGATCCGGGAGCAGTGCAACGAGCCCTGTGTGATGACTGGTTGCCTGCAGCGGAACGACTGCGCTGAACTCTTGGCTGTGAGGTTTGGTGAGTGCGGGACTTTCTTCTTCTGAGCTTTGCCAGGCTTTTGTTAGTGTTAGAAACAGAGCTGGTAATTGTGGTTGTCGTTGCTGCCGGGTTAGTTTGCGGCAAGACAATAGTAAGCAGTAGAGAAAGCAGCCTTCAGAGCAGCCATGGATTTGAAGTCGTTGCGCAAACCGAAATTGTTGGAGCTTGCAAGAGAGTTGGGTCTGGATGTCTCGGACAAACTCAGAAAACCAGAACTGCTAAAGGCTATTCTTGAGTTAGAGGCTGAGGATGACGAGCTGTCGGAATGCCTTGAGACTATTGAGGAGAGGTCAAAAAGAGAGGAGCGCGAACTTAAAGAGCAAAAAGAGAAACAGGAGCGTGAACTTACAGAGCAGAAAGAAAAAGAAGAGCGCGAACACGCTTTGGAAATGAAGCGTCTCGAGGTAGAGATGGAACGCGCTCGTAATGGAAGTCAGGCAAACGGTGCAGGAGAACGCGTATTGTTCAAAATGACTGACCTGATGCGGCCGTTTAAGCTTGGAGAGGACATTGGTTTGTTCCTGGTTAACTTTGAGCGAACGTGCGAGAAGCAGGGGTTCTCTCGGGAAACGTGGCCACAGCGCTTGCTCACTTTGTTACCCGGCGAGGCGGCCGACGTAGTCGCTCGCTTGGATAGAGAGGAGGCAGAGGATTTCGACAAAGTAAAATCGAGTCTGCTAAAAAAGTACAGGCTGTCAGCGGAGGCGTTCCGTCGGAAGTTTCGAGAAAATGAGAAAGGCAAAAGTGAGTCATATACAGAGTTTGCGTACAGGCTTATGTCAAACATGCAGGAGTGGCTCAAAGAAGAGAAAGCGTTTGGTGACCACGATAAAGTTCTGCAGTGTTTCGGGCTAGAACAGTTTTATAGTCGGTTACCTGAGAAAGTGAGGTACTGGGTCTTGGATAGGCCAGACGTTTGTACGGTGGCTAAAGCCGCTGAGCTAGCCGAGGAGTTTGTGACGCGTCGGGCTCGCGGAGCTAAGGACGGTCAAAAGGGTGAATTTGGCTCGAAGTTTGAGAGGCCGAAATTCACGCCCATGAGATTAAAGGGGGACACGCGTAGTGAGGATGCGAGTGAAAGCAGTCCGACCAAACGTAAAGAGACGGCGGCAGCCAAACGCAGAAAGCGGTTCGAGATGAGGCGAGCGCGCGTTTGTTATACGTGCCAGAAGCCGGGTCACTTTTCGCCGCAGTGTCCGGGAACAACACCAAAAGTTGTGTTTTTTTCATTATGCAGCACTGACGAGAACATGAAGCTTCTCGAGCCTTACATGCGAGACCTCCTTGTGAACGGGAAAGAGTGCCGAGTGCTTCGCGATTCCGCAGCTACGATGGATGTAGTTCACCCGTCTTACGTAGAACCCCATATGTTCACGGGCGAGTGCGCATGGATCAAGCAAGCCGTGGAAGCTCATAGCGTGTGTCTGCCAGTAGCAAAGGTGCTTATTGAAGGACCTTTCGGAGCGCTTGAGACGGAGGCGGCCGTGTCATCTATGCTGCCCCCCCAGTACCCGTACCTATTTTCAAACAGGTCCGATCACCTCCTGCGCGAGAAGGGGCTTTTGTTGGGTGAGGCTAGCGTTCAGGCCTTAACCAGGTCGAAGGTTCGGGAGCTCGCTGCAAAGGCGGTAGTTGCGGGGCCGACGTTATCGAACAATGAAAAAGGGTCAGAGGTGCAGCAAGCTGACGAACTGAATAAAATTGAGCCTGTAGCGTTGAAGGCGCCAGATACTGGAGAGGAAATGCCCGATAAGGGAAAGTTAGAAGAGCTATCTGCAGATTTGCTCATCGCGCCTACGTCAGACGGACTTAATAGGTTGCTAAAAGTCAGCCGGTCGGCTTTGATAGCCGAGCAAAAGAAGGATGGTAGCCTAGAAAACATACGCTGCAATGTCAAGGAAGGTATCGCCAGGAAAAATGTGCGTTTTGTGGAAAGAGGTGGAGTCCTGTACCGGAAGTATCTAGACCGCAGAGGAGTGGAGTTCGATCAGCTGATCGTGCCTCAATGCTATCGTTAGGATCTGTTGCGCTTGACGCATGGGGGTTCGTGGTCCGGACACCTAGGAGTTAAGAAAACTAAGGACCGTCTCTTGCAAGAGTACTATTGGCCAGGGTGTTTTCGGGACGCAGACCATTTCGTAAGGTCATGTGACACCTGTCAGCGGGTGGGCAAACCAGGGGACAAATCGAGGGCGCCGTTGAGATTGGTACCTATCATTACGGAGCCTTTTAGACGGCTCGTTATTGATACAGTGGGACCTCTGCCGGTAACAGCCACGGGGTACAGACACATTTTGACTGTGATCTGCCCAGCGACAAAGTTCCCTGAAGCAGTGCCGCTTAAAGAACTCAGCTCAGTTGAGATAGTCAATGCACTACTGTCCATATTTGCGCGAGTTGGTTTTCCTGCGGAAATCCAATCAGATCAGGGCACAGTGTTTACTAGCGCTTTGACGACAACTTTTCTCGAAAGGTGTGGGGTAAAGCTGCTACACAGCTCAGTGTACCACCCACAGTCGAATTCCGTTGAGAAGCTCCACTCCGTCATGAAGCGCGTGTTGAGAGCATTGTGTTTTGAACATCGAACTGACTGGGAGCTGTGTCTGCCTGGGGTGATGTTTGCATTAAGGACCGCGCCGCATGCAGCTACGGGGTTTTCGCCAGCTGAACTGGTGTACGGTCGATCGCTTCGGTCTCCGCTTCGCATGCTTCGAGAATCGTGGGAAGGCAGGGGCGACGACCCAGTCGTGGTGGAGTACGTGCTTAAGCTCCTCGAACGCTTAAGAAGGGCACAGGAGTTGTCAGGTGAAGCAATGGCAAAGGCCCAGCAGAGGGCCAAGGTTTATTATGATCGGACCGCCAGGGCCCGTCGTTTTGAGGTGGGCGATGAGGTCATGATATTGCGCACATCGCTAAACAACAAACTAGACGTGCAGTGGGAGGGCCCAGCACGAATTGTTCAGAAACTGTCGGACGTTAACTACGTGGTAAGTCTGCCAGGAAAGCGGAAAGCACAGCAAGTTTACCACTGTAATCTGCTCAAACCTTATAGACAAAGGGAAGCAGTGGTGTGCATGATGGTAAACGTTCCTGAAGAGCTTCCGGTCGAGCTTCCGGGACTAGGCTCAGTGACGAACAGGGAAGACACCGGTCAAGTCATTAGTGACCTTATCAGTAAAGCACCGCTGTCGCCTGAGCAGAAAACCGAACTACACCAGCTCTTACAAGAGTTTCAAGGTCTGTTCTCTGAGAGGCCTGGTAGGACTTCTGTACTTACTCATGATATAGAACTTACCTCCCCAGAGCCAGTACGATCCAAGGCGTATCGGGTGTCACCCCGCCAGAGCGATATTATGGAGGCTGAGGTAAAGAAAATGCCTCGGTGTTATTGAAAGCTCGGTGTTGAGGCAGGTGAGAGTGATTATACCTCCCCTTTGATTTTAGTTGAGGTACCGGGCAAGGAACCTCGTCCTTGCGTCAACTACCGCAGGCTTAATTCCATCACTAAGGATCAAATTTATCCGATCCCTAACATCGAGGAGCGCCTTGAGAAAGTTAGTAGCGCTCAGTTTATTTCCACCCTAGATCTTGTCAGGGGTTATTGGCAGGTTCCACTTACAGAAGAGGCTAGTAGGTATGCGGCGTTCATTTCACCAATGGGAACATTCCGTCCTAAAGTGTTGAGTTTTGGTTTGAAGAACGCGCCATACTGTTTTTCAAGCCTCATGGATAAAGTGTTGCGGGGACAGCAAGAATTCGCTTTACCGTATCTAGACGACGTAGCGATATTCTCCGCATCCTGGTCTGAGCATATGGCACACTTGCGGGCAGTGCTAACCCGCCTGCGCGAAGCGGGCTTGACAGTAAAGGCTCCTAAGTGCCAGTTAGCACAGGCCGAGGTTGTCTACCTCGGTCACGTGATTGGTCAGGGTCGTCGCCGCCCCTCTGAAATAAAAGTGGCCGCTGTGCGAGACTTCCCGCAACCGCGCACGAAGACCGATATTCGGTCGTTCTTAGGTGTCGCCGGCTACTATCAGAGGTACATCCCCAGGTACTCTGATATCGCGGCTCCCCTGACGGATGCTCTAAGAAAAACAGAGCCTCAAACAGTCGTCTGGGACGAGACAAAGGAAAGAGCTTTTAGCGCCCTAAAGAGTGCCCTAACAAGCCAGCCTGGGCTACGATCGCCAGACTATACAAAAGGGTTCGTTGTTCAGTGCGATGCTAGTGAGCGAGGCATGGGCGTTGTACTGTGCCAACGGGAAAATGGAGAAGTAGAACACCCCGTCCTGTATGCTAGTCGTAAGCTGACCAGTCGTGAGCAGGCGTATAGCGCCACCGAGAAAGAGTGTGCATGTCTCGTGTGGGCCGTTCAGAAATTGTCATGCTATCTAGCCGGCTCGAGGTTTATCATTGAGACGGATCACTGCCCTCTCCAATGGCTGCAGACCATCTCTCCCAAAAATGGCCGCCTCCTGCGCTGGAGCCTCGCTTTGCAACAATATTCCTTTGAGGTGCGTTACAAAAAGGGGAGTCTCAACGGTAACGCCGATGGCTTAAGTCGAAGCCCCTAACGTAGGAATCAGCCTCAAAATTGTTTGTTACTGATGTTTTTCTTCCTGAGGCAGGATTTTTTTTAACATATTGCTTTTGTTTAGTGTTTCAAAGTGATGATATGCTTTCTAGTGCAATTTTCCAATTTGTGGACGCGTTATAAGTGCTGCTAGACTACTGTAAGGAACTAGGCAGTGGTATAGAAGGGGAAAGAGCCTGGCAGGGCTTAGTGAGGGTTGTGCCGTGCTTGCTGACTGAGCGGTTGAGTTTCAGCGTAGTTCTAACGCTTGCCGGGAACGAGAACAAAAATGTGAACTCTCCCGAAGTCACTTTGCAGTGTCCCGTGCGAACCTGAACGAGAGAACGAGGCCTTCTCTGTGCGCTGCGCTCAAGAAACGTCGAGGGACGCCCGACTTCGGTTATGAGCATCATCGAGCGACATCCCTCCGGACAGCGGATGCAGTCCCCTGTCCATCGGGATCTCCTTCCCCCGGCGGGGCGGTCTGTTACGTTTCGCCTACGACGCGCGGCTTAGCCGGCGCGACTGCAACAAAGCGGCAGACATTTTGGCCCGTTCGGCGTCGCCGCTACGCTCCCCGCCAAGCGCGTCCAGGCATGTTCCGATGCCACGTGTCTTCATGTGCGTGTGTGAGTGTATGTGCCATTGTGCCCGACCGGAGGCGCTACGAGAGTAGAAGTCTCCTTCTCCTCCCAGCCATTGTGCCCGACCGAAGGCGCTACGAGAGTAGGAGTTACCTTCTCCTCCCAGTCTTTGTGCCCGACCGGCGGCGCTACGACAGTATGCGTCACCTTATCTCATTGTACAATCACGTGCTCGTCTATTGAGGGGTTCCTTCTTGCCCTCAACTGCGAGAGTATAAAAGCAGCTGCCCCCGGACGCCAAAGGAGGGCTCCGATTTCTTCTGTTGAGTAAAGTGCACTCCCGTCTCTCTACTTCGGTCAACCTGACCGCCAACTCTTTGCGATGTTAAAATAAACAAGTTGTTTTGTTGTTACCAGTCGACTCATGCTTTGCCGGGACCTTCGGATGCTTCCAGTTGTACCCCAGGCCGCCAGGCCAACGCTACCCTTGGGGCTTGCGACCCAGGTGCAACAACGGGCGTCAGCGCCGAGTTCCCAACAGGTCGTACCATCGGTGCGACCACAACAACCGTTGCCATCGGTGGGATTCAAACAATCTCAATACATGAGCATTCGAGAAGTTTTTCCGCAGGTAGGCGTAATGAGGGCTTCAGGAAATATTTCGGTCGATTGATACAACCTAGAATCGATTGGTCTTTCAATAATGAAGAAGAAGAAGAAGAAGAAACTTTAGTAAAGAATAGTCCGGCAGTTCTTGATGTGGTGGCCTCAGGTGAAGGCTCGAAGTTCTTGGACTCGAGCGGCATCTTCGGCTTGCCGGACGGCCCAAAGCTGGTCTGCCAGCTTTGAACTTCTGATAGCCGCCTCCCAGCGGCGGCGACGCCTACGGAGAAGGTCCCCGGCGGCTCCCGCATCCGGGGCGGCGTCGGGAAGAACGGAGCTCGGGCCTTCTCCTACTCTGGCAACAGCCGCGATTATGGACGCGTCGCCAATGGAGCTGCTTTGATTACCGTTGTTGCCGGCACACTCCCAGAGCATGTGTCGCAGCGTTGCTCTGTGGCCGCATGTTTTACACGCTTCTGTTGGATACAAACGCGGATAGCAGTGGTGTAAGATAGCGGGGCTAGGGCAGGTGTGTGTTTGCAGTAAGCTTAAGTTTACGGCCTCGTTCCTCTTCAATTTATCGTGCGGTGGCGGGAATGTGCGTCTTTCGAGTCTGTAGTGTTGGGTGAGGTCTCTGAACGTGGTTAGGCGATCGCCCCACGCCCACGATCGCCCCACGCCATTATTGAAAAGTGTGTCCATTAATGGGGACTGGATATGGCATCATAGGTCTACGTGTAACTGCAATCGATACACATTTATCGGTCAATACAGCAAAGCCTTGTGCTTGAATGTTTGCTGATGTCGAGGTGGCTGCGTGCTGCCATCGCACGCACACCTGAAGGTAAGTAGCTGCAGAAGTCCAAAGGAAAATGTCATCTGTGTAAATCGAGAGGTAGACTGTTTCAGGTAATACTGCAGCTAGTCCAGTGAGCGTCACACTGAACAACTTGGGACCCTGCGGTACGCCGCAATACGAGCTAGTAGAAGCATTTGTGTTCGTGCTTGCGTAGTAAAATAAACTAAGAGATCGGTATGGTGAAAGTGAATGTTGGCGCCCTTTCTACCCTTTCCCGCGGCAAAATAACCTCCTTGGGGCCCTTGTGAATGACAATGGCGTTTAAAAATGCTTACTCCTATCGTATGGGTATGGCGGATAGCCAGCCGTGCGACTCCTGTAGGTCCAAGACAACCATCGAGCATCTATTGTGTATTTGTGTCCTCGCTGCTGCGCCCAACGTCTCTCCCTCCTGACGACTACAAACCGATTGGACTCGAGACCGTTCTCTAGGTCAAACTTTTACAGGGGCCATATCCGTCACTGGCAAGAAAAGCAATTCGTGCGCTTGTGCAGTATTTGGAGTACACCGGTTAGAGAGGCCACTTATAGTGCTCCTGTGCGTCTTCCCATATGTGCACTCGATGTTCACTTTCTTCCTCTTTCTATTCCCTCTTTCGCTTACACCCAGTGTAGGTTAGCAAGCCGGACGCTCGTCTGGTTGACCTCCATGCCTTTACTCATCTCGATTTCTCTCTCTTGCTCTATCCTGCACGTTCAATTAACCATGGCAACATTTGTGTTTAACGGTATTCTCGGCATTTGCTCTGAAACGTTCGATCATGTGCTTAAAAAATATTTAGCTTCCTACGCAGCCATCTGTTTGAGCTACCTTATTTTCTATTGCTCCTTTTATTGTTATGAATATAGTTGTTATGCGTCAATGCGTTTTGCAGAGATGCATTGAGCCTGCTTTTGCGCTTAGTAATTTCCTTCCGTGTAGTGAGTATTCCACATGGCGTATCCGGCTGACATGACACATTGCAATCACGAATGAGCTGCTTGAATCACGATATCAATATTTCTGCACAGCTACGCCGAGTAAACGCCGTGATATTTTGCCAAGGAAGGCTTACAGTTATTACCGCAGGGCAATTTTTATCTAACCACACTGTCACATTTGGCACCTCGTGCGACTTCTTGAACACACTTATCGTCGGGAAGCGCATGCCAGTTCTGCGCATTTCGTCTAGCAAGGTTCGCATCGCGCAAATGACTCGCACAGTTCCAGCATCATGTCCGCTTTGACGAAGAGGCACCGTATAGCAGATGCCTTGCCTTGCCACGAAGAAATTACCGCCACCTTCCGCGACCGCCTCGGTACATCTACAACATTGACAAGTATTGCCGCAACCACGGAGGACCGTAGCAATGACCTTGCGCTTGTTCGCCAACCAGGAAGCGCAGGCTTTGACGCCGCTTCTGGACGACGATGACGCCCCGTTAGCCGTGCTTCAAATGGACATCACCAGCTGCATCTTCGCCGAACCCGAGGAATTGCTTGGTTGCATACGGCGGTGCACGGAGTTGCGCTCGCTCCACTGCGTTGGGTGCCCACTAAAGGCGTGTGATCTATTGTCCCTGCTGCTTCACCAACTCCGCAAGCTGGAGCGACTTGACTTCTCGCTCGTAGCTCAGCACGACGTAGATAAGGATGTTGCTAGCGTGCGTGCGATTGCGCAGGCGGCGCAAAGCCTCACAGCATCCAGCATCCGCAGCGTGTACGTCGAAGTGCGAGACAGCAGCAACTGTGTGCTGCTTAAGACGCTCTTGTCTTCCTGTCCTAACCTTTCAGAGCTGCACGTGCACTTCGTGAACGGGGAGTTCTCTTACGCGCTCCTACGTTGCGTGGAAGTCCTCGAAACTCTGTCGCAGCTTAGCGACGTCACGTTCTCCTCCGAAGTTCCGGCGTCCTTGCATATGGGTGTACCCGATGAGTTGAACTTGCGAAGCTGCATGCAAATCTGCGCGAATGTCAGCTATCGCAAGTCGGCGTTGGACACCTACAACTGCGCTAGACTCGTTGACCTCGCATTCGCGAGCGCCAGTGGTAACCTACCCCCCCAGCTGGTCGTGGTCGCCGTTTACAAGGACGACCTTCTGGAACAGCATATCCGCATGGCCAGCCGAGCGCGCTCCTGGACAACGGTGCGTCAGCTCTGCCTCGTTCTGGTTCCGCCAGAGCCGATTCATGCGGATTACCCGACGGTCGGCGTCAAGTACCACGCCTGCCTTCACGAGTTCTTTGTAGCGATAGTGAGCCACGTGGTCGAGCTGAACGTCAACTCGTTTCACTTCGGCGTCGATCTTGACCTGACGCAGCTGATACGGAACGCCGAGATGAACTCCCTGCGGGCGCTCTCGGTGCCGCCTTGTGGGCTTAGCCACCCGTCCGCGCTGCGGCGTCTCGCCAGCAAGTGCCCCCGACTGGAGGAACTGGACGTTCGCCTGTATCGGCGAGGACGCTTGGTCCGCTGCTCGGTTTGCGAGGGCCAGTTATCCCTGAGCGCCAGAGACGTGGCTCTGCTGAACGCCGACGTGCCGTACACGCGTCGCTGGCTGTGCCGGCTTACCCTCAGTGACTTGCCGAATCTTGCGTCTCTGCGCTTTCTCGAACGCTGCAAGGTGGCGGAGCTACGTCTCGTCAACTGCCCTGAGACATTGCGCGAGGAATACGCGATGTTGGGACAGTTCCTTGCTGATAACAATTACCTCCGCTACCTGCTGCTTCAGCAGCCCTGGCTGCCATTCGGCGAGAAGTCTTTCCTGGTAGGTTATTGTTTTTTATGAACTTTGGCTACAGTAGTGTATTCTTGGTATTAACTAAGAATACGCTTAGGCTAGAAACTTATGTCGATTTTCTTTCGCTGTTCTCACAACTGCTGGTTGGAGACCTTTGGGCATGTTGGTTTTGCTACTTAAGGCATAAGGCACGAACTGAAATAAGAAAGCAGTTTAAGAATTTCTTACTGCACGAAGCTGTTGCTTCACAACAGTTGTTATGGGCTCTTGCAGCGATATATCTAACGTCTACTGTCCTTCTACAAATATCATCATCGACGTGTACTCACATGAGAGATAACTCCTTATATTACAATACCAATGAGCCTGCGCTGCTAACGGGATGAAACTTGACATAAAAAATTATCCGAGTACCACTACGGGCGTTGAGCGCCCGCGGCAGAAAACTTGTAAGGACGCGTTGTAAACATCTTAAAGTTAACAAGATGCTTCGTGTCCTCATGCCAAGACCCGTCACTCACTCATGTCCGTAATGGTTTAATGTCGATGCTTGGGGCTTTCAAGGTGTGATAAGTCGCCAGTAGTCTGTGAGGGAACAACTAAACGAAAACTGTGAAGCAGGAAAGAAACTTCTTGAGGCCAGCCTGCATTGTTTTATACGGTACTAAAATATTTCCTTCAGTAGTTCATTGAGGCTTTTCTTTTTCCTCTTCCTGTAGATTTTCTAGAATCGCCGGCTGGCCCAGCATTTTGAATCGCCAGATTTTCGAAATCTGAACTTCGCAGCACACTACGCAGTAATAGTGTGCAGTACACTGCGTAGGCATTCGTGATGCGTTGTCATGCTAACTTCAAGTTGTTAGCTTTGCGCTCAGCCCAATGTATGCATGAGAGTTCGTTATGGTTAACTTGCAAATTGCTGTAGAAAAAGATTGCAAACGTTGCATCTTGCGGCAAGGTTAAAAAAAGCTCAGCCCAGAAAAATTGCCCGATTCGCTTACTGAGTCCTGCACGACGTAAGTCTATGCGTTTAATCCTACGCTTTTTCAATTCACTTAGCCATCCTCACAGCATGCGCATCTACCGAAAGATAGTAAGGAGAGTGAACTGAGCAAGTAGATATTGATTTCGTCTTGTAAATTTAGTGCTAAAACAAAGAAGGAAAAGAACGTGGCTTGTTTTCTCCCTTAGTCCTCTTTTCTTTTTTTAGCGCTATGTTTTCGACATGCCATAAGAAGGCGAGGCAAGATCAAAATTATCGAAGACGGAAATCTTTTCTTTAGTATGCGCAATCGAAGCTCGGCTTACGCCCGTGTTTTTCTGTTTAAAGTGCGAGGTTGCTGCTACGTTTACACGCGCGCACTTGTCGCGGTGTATTGCACTCATGGCTTTTAGACGGAAAACAAGTGTCAGCCATCTGCTCTGCCTAAATAAATCTGTCTCTGATAATTCTGAATACGCGATCGACTTTGTGTAGTTTACGGGCCGTGCATTGAAGTAACCTTCTTGAATTTCTTTCCCACTATAAGCTTCAATTTGCGAAAAAGCGCTTGCGTTTTGTTTGCGTTTTTTTTTTTTTTAGTGCGCGCTGCTACCTTAGAGGCACTCTAACACACCCGGTTTGCGATTCCTCTGGAATTCATAATTGTACTCCTTGCAAAAATAAGGAAATCGCCAATGTATTGCTGCAGCCATGTGGTCGTGAGTGTCCGTCAAATCAGTGCTGTTCCGCCACAATGTGAAAAAACAGGGGAAGATAGCCTAACGTCTACACTGGTAAATTTAGCGTTATACTTTAGCTATTCAGTAATACTGAAACATGTTTACGGTGATCAGGAAAATGAAACCGTAACACGAAATACAAAGGGCGGGTGCTTGTAATGAAGAGGATAGAAAACTGAGCAAGTCTTGTTTTGGTTTCATCGCTAAAATTTCTTGTTTCTCCTGTATATCTTTATCTTGTAGCAACTGATCTAACCGCTATCGTTCAGTTTGTTTCGGTTTCAGTTTATTATTTGTTCATAACAAATTGTTACAAAAAGAAAATAGTATACAGACAAGGGTCTCAAAGTCGGAGACTGCACCGGGACCCTTGCATTAGAATTTATATACAAATATAAAGCGGAATACAGAGCAAAGAAACAAATTATGAAATAAGCAAAATATAACCGAGAAACTGAGCGACGACACACATAAAACACAAAAGGAAGAGGAAAGATGCACAATCAATGGTAATTACACAGCTTCTAAATAGCAAAATAACATTGTAGGAAATTAATCAGACAGCAAATAATTCTTGAGTTCATATTTGAAAGAGTACAAGGTAGTACAAGGCCCTTTTTTTTCTCGCCATGTCTTTCTTTTTCGTGGCTTTGCAAGCGAACGCGCAGTGTCAACTGTATTTTAAGTTATTTACTCCCTTCTCCAATCAATTTGCCATTAATTATTCAACGCATGTGTTGAGTCCACGCTTCTCATATCCGTTTTCAGTGCGCTTTTTCTGAGCAATTCGCGTTTGTATTACAAGTTTCACAACTAAAGCGCTCACTTTTAATTTCACAATAAGTACGCCGCAACATAACATTTTGTTTTCTCATTTAAAATCTGTCCTAACCGCGCTCAGCTCCGATGGCTTCCGGTCACTGCTTGTTCAAGCGATTCCTTCCCGCTGCAGACTCAAAGAGCCATTCTGCAATTTTCCGTTGCAGCCTAACCTGTACCACCTGCGAGGTCTCCACTACTTGTGTCTTCTCACGGAGGCTTCCGTATCGGATGACAAGGCGACGTTCTTCCTGAACTGTTTGGACTGCCTCTTGCCGCGCCTGAAAGTTGCTCACGTCCACTACCGGCGCCCAACAAATGGCGCTCAGCAGCGGGTCACCTGGATGAGGACAGCTTCAAACGGGGGAGGCGGAGTCGTGCTCCGTGATCGACCTTGTGTGATGTGTTCCACGGTGACGTTCATAGGACTCGCCAAGCCGCAGAGACACCACTTAAGTGCTGCCTCCTAGAGCGTGTAGCACCGACTACACTTTCAGGATTGCCCATCAATTCACGCATCCAGACTACAAACTGCTTTGTTTTCCGCTGCCTCATTCCACCGTTATAAGAAGCAGGGCTATACTTATTACTCTAGCGTGGGTTACTTAGGCCCCAATGAATCGGCCAGCTATCTAAGAGGAAGTCATGCTGCAAGCACACGGAAGCCCGCAACAACGTGGCATCAAAGACAATGAACGCTCATCGTTTAGCACAGCCGCTTGTATAGTGCCGTTTAGTATACCCGTTGCGAAAAACCAACGGAAGAACAACTCGGAATTGGAAACGCCAAAACTGCAAATTTGCCTCAATCTAACGCTTAAGGCAGGCAACTGCGCCCAGCGCTACTGAGCGCATTAGCCTATTTTCCGAGTCGCTGCTTCTCGTAACGTCATTTTAAAGTCGCATCGCGTGCGTGTCCACATCAAAGCATTTACTAAGACTGTGTACATGTGTATTTTAGCTGAGACGATTGAGTGCCAAGCATGGCTTTTGACAAGAACCGTGAGTGCAGCAGTGTGTTGCGCTCTCGCGTTGTGCAGTTCCTAGCATGTGGAAGTGCGGCATGTTCAACCCTCGTTAAATTCAGGCTCATTCACTTAACGGTTTTAAACAGACTTTTTTTTCAGACTGCTAAAGAGAAGATCACTCTAGAATGTTAGATTCATTAAACACAGTCATCTCGGTATTCTGTATCAATGTCCTTCTACAGCGCACATTTCTCAGATTTATAAACATGGGAAAGTTTTCTAAGCTACAGTGGTTCCCCGAACTCTGTTTCCCACTGAGTTGACATGTTTCACGGGCTTTTTTTATTTGCTGTCATTCTTGTGCACTCAAGTTTACATTTTTGACGATAGTGCTCCATATCACTGATAAACTCTTAGCAATCTTATTCTACAGGCCTAGTAGCCACATCGTGCGATAACGCAATGACAAGGAAAATAGTTTTGCTCGATGAGTTGTGCACTTGCCTTTTACTTTCCACCTAATAAATGCAATAAAATTATTTCCTCTGGATCAGTCTTCTTCCAATTAAGTGAAGGTGCATTACATGAGTTTTCATATGGTAACTGCTTTTAAGTGAAATTCACGTAGTCTATACACTCGTCTAGGGCCAGAAGTGTCATCATTTGCTGGATAGCTGTGAAAAAAAAGGTAGAGGATCTTTACGTTCCAAGAAAATTCGTAAAAGCTTGAAGTTACTTTATCAAGAAGAGTTTACTTCGTGAGTACGTTATATAAGAAAACGTCAATTCTTATTTTTAGAAATGGCGTGAACGGCTAGATGTATGGCCTTGTTGAAGAAAACAATGAAGCACAAAACCGAAAGGAAATGAACAATATTCTCATAACAGCGCATAAATTTCGCGGTTCAGAGCACCAACATTCTTCCCAACACGAGTAGGTGTTTCTGTGTGGTTGTTTCTGAGATCGTGTGACGGGTGTGATTTCTAATCTTTCTTGCCCAAACGGTTGCTAATCAAAAGGTGATAAAGAAAGCGTTATATCCTAAAGGATGCGGCAGTCGCAACCTGGTCAGGAAACTGTGCGCAATGCATATGGCAAGTTCATTAAAATAAATTAAAGTGCTTACTGGCCCGAAATCTTGGAGGAAAGGACATGCCACATCCATCCCCATGACCATGAGCGGCGTTGAATCACACTTCCAGGGTCAAAGCTTGTGCACATATATCTGTAGGTGGGAAGTGCCGTCACCATAGCTCAATTTGTAAGAGTATCGCACGCTCCATCAGGAGAATTTGTGTTCGACTCCTTCCGTCGGCAAGGTATTTCTTGACCACCCCCATTTTCATCTAGATTCTCCTTGCTACATTTCAATTAAAACTAACAAAAAATTTAATGTGATTTCCTTGGTTAGGCTGTACGAAGGTTTCATATAGTTTTGGCTAATAAAAATGGTGCCCCTCGATTTTCCTTCTCGAAACTGCGAAGTGGCTTATGAGAAACGCCATAGTCGAGAACTCTGGAGTTATCTTGTGCTCCTGAGGTTCTCATAACGTGTACCTATATATTTGTGGCTGCCTAGCGATCCCCCAGTTAGCTAGGCAGTCGTGCCACAGCTCGCACCGTTTGCGATGTGCCGCATGAGACAGATTGTCCTCTCCAGCCAATATGTCGTGAAATGAAAACACGTATAGGGCTGCACTCAGATTTCCCATTAGCGAATATCATAATCGTCGGTGAATTTTTAAATCGAATTCGGTGTAGATCGGGAATACTTTTTTGAATGAGACGATGCGGACACTTCCCTCGGCGGTCGTGCAAGCTCACGCAAACGCCGTGCGCCACGCATCTCGCCCACAGCGGACGGACTTAGCCAACACTACCTAGATAGCACAAGGCCAGTTTGCGCCGATCCGTGGAGTCACGCTACCTGGCCTGAAATTTTTATTGACAAGGCTGGCGGGATGAAAATGGTGACGTAAAAATTACTGTTGCCTACTCGGAGCATCCCCATCAGATTCTATGGCAATCGGACCAGGTAACATTACGTCATTGATAGGAGTGAAAAGGCCTTGTGCTATCTGTAGGTGGTGGTGACTTAGCACGTCGACAAATATAATGCCTTGAATGTGCACTGAAACATTCTTCTTGTGGCCTGAAACACGTGTAGTCGGAATGGGATGCTTTTCAATTCATAAATCGCCGATTTTTTTTTCAGATCACCATAGTGTGAACGGAGACGTCTTAGCGGTGGTGTTTCGACAACACATGAGTTGCTCTCTGCTGGATCGGCGCTGATGGCACAGCACCTACCACTGCTGTCTTTCTTCTTCTTTCCGCGGTATACTTAAACTAACCCTTCGAAAAGCGCACCTAGCAAATCTACACGAAAGCTGCCAAGGAGCGGCGACAAAACGTGTGAAACATGTGAACTGTCGTTGCTACGTCTCTTAGAAAATCTGAAACAGTGAAAAAATATTAGTGGCACACGATGGCACAATGCCTGGCGCCTGGGGTAGGACGAGCCGGCTGTTACGTAATCGCTGACGGACCATAAGCAACGCCTCCGAAATAGCAGGACTGTGCACTCTACTTCACAACATTATGCTACTTGGACCGAAATTTCCATTGCCAAGCCTGGCGTGACGAAAGCAGAGACGTAAAAATAGCCACAGCTTACTTGGAAGCATCCCCATTAGATTTCTATGGCATTGTAGCAAGGTAGCATGACAGGGGCACAACCAGGCGTTGACATAATGCGGGGAAAAATACAAGGCCTCGAAAGCCGCAGCAGAGGGAGCAAGCAATTTACTAAGCGAGATTTAGGTCCCCTCCCCTCAGCACGTAGCCGAATCACACTTGGTTCGCATGTTCGCTGCACCATTGTCTGCCGATCGGGAACGTCTTACCATGTTCAGAAAGTGTTTCAATGGCCCTTCAAAAGCGTACCATGTTAGAAAGCCGGTCCTATAATACTTGAAGCCTTGGTTGGGGCACTGTTCTCCAGATATAGGATGCCGTTATTTACGTCGATGACATCGCCCGATATTTTGTGGGCCTTCCAACACTCTTGTAAAGATCTCCAGTCTTCTAAGCTGTCCGTGTCCCAGTGCCGCTCGAAAACGATTCCATCCTTCTAGCGCAGCACACCGAAGGTGATGAATGGAGCTGGCGGCGACGCTTGAGTGGAGGGACAATAGGCAGTTCATTTTCGCATTCAATTCTTACAAGCGGTTATGGTTGACCTCAAGCAGAGTTCCAGAGCTCAAAAGCGGTGCTCAGCGTGATAAAGTAGTGCCTTAAATACATTATGAATCTTTCTTTCTATCTTTAAATGCGACCCAGTTCATTGCCTTGCAGGAGCCAAAGTCAGACGCAATGCCCCTCAAGGTCAGGGTTTGTCAACGATGCGCGCGCAGCCCCACGTGACCACTCACTGGCCGCTATTGGCTTGGCCCCTCCTTGCTCCACGCGCATGCACGCGCTCTCGCACGCGCCCACTCCCACGCCGCTACTCGCTTGACGCCTTCTCTTTTTGCTCTAGTAGCCAGTATGGGTGTGCGGGCCACAACTAGACTTGACTCGGTTGCACTAGCTGCGCAATGTTGCCAGTAGGCCTCTACTTGGGAGGTACAACGTTGGGGCCCTCGAAGGTGTCAAACGGAAGAGCAGCGCAAAAGTGCAAAGGGTCGGCAGAGACTATAGAAGTATGAGAAGCGTACCGAAGCGGCAAGGCAGAGAGCGAAGCGACGGGCCGCCGAGATACGCGCGGCCGTGGAGCACGAGTAAGAGGAGAAGCGACGCGCGGCCGAATAACAGCGGCACGCCAAGCGAATGACCGCTCAACAGGCCGCCGAGATCAAGCCGCGCCGATTAGCGGACCGCCCCATGCGGTTTGCCGACGCGTACTTTAGGCGCCACATCAAATTTGCAAACAAGAATTTGGGGTGGCATGTATATGTCTGCCGCCGCCTCTGGTTGCAAACGTACGTCATCAGGGCATCGCGACGCGAGCATGTAGTGGTCCTCGAATGAATGAAACGTTTCCCGGGGAGGGGGGGGGGGGGACGTGAGTTCGTACGGGCTTTGCGCCACAGGCAAGGCGGAAATGCCTCGCACTGACTTTGATAATGATAAGTATAATGTTTGCCATAATTATTTTATAGAATATTTCGGAAATACTGCACCCTTTACGTGGCTGCGACTTCTCCTTCTTCCATGAAACGGATGCAAACTAATCATGTAAGAAGAACTTTTTGTTTGTCACCTGACTTCAAGTCCAAATTTCTTGTTCTTGTTAGTTTTCTTTTGTTCAGGCTTCCTTATGAGGCATTTTACTCTTCGATCCTTGCGTTAAAATGCTGGACACATCAAAGAAATTCGTTGTTTTCCTTTTCTTTTTCTCTATATTACAAAAACTGCCATTATATATAATATCGGCATCACGCTAGCTCTTATTGAAAGTAACATAAAGCCCACTGCATAATTCATACCCACTCAACTTTTTAACTAGAAAAGACGCTTGGGCAACATCTCGGCAATTATGTGCGCAAAATGAGAAACAAAAACAAGCAAAACGATTACGACGACAAGAACCCGTCATTCAGTCTACTTTGGGCTTAATGGTGCCGCCCGAAAGCTCAGAAACAAGAAAATTTTTCTCTTTCCCTGACGTTAAAGCTATCCAGGCCACGCGCCATCTCAACATCTGCCCCGAAAGCACCATCGCTCTCATTTTGAAAACGGCCGCTTATCCTTCTTGGCGACTGACGAGCGAAGACTGTATAGCCAGCTTGGCCGAGGACTTTGCCATCCACGGCTTGCGTGGCTCCAGAGAAGAGTAATCGCTCGGCTCTTATCTCGGCGCAGGGGGGGGGGGGGGAGGGGGGGGGCATCTAAACCTATGGAGCACCGCCAGCTTAAACATCTCAGCGCGCTGTGTGCTTAGGCTTTCCCCACTCTCTCGTAATCGTGCTTCCGAACAACGTTTCACAGCGCTGATGCCTTCTCACCGTTAATTTTGAATTTACATCAGTTTCATTTTTCCGTTGTTGTTTCGGCTGACACGGAATCATTCCCAGCAGTTAAGAGGGACTGTAAAGCGGAAGTAGGCTTGCGTTATTTTCACTTACTTCCTCGGGAGGATATTCAGCGACTTGACTGTTTTTTCTCTCGGCTTGCGGGCATTAACGTTTTCTTCCTTTCAAATAGCGCTTTGTTTAATGCGCTTGCCTTCACGGGCGATTTCGAGTAGTCTATCAATCACTAAACGCATGGCTCTCATGCGAAACAAGATGAGCCATTCTAAAAACTATTACTATCTTTACCACACCAAAAAAAATGGATGTCTTGAATGACGCAGACCAGTAATTGAGAATATTTTAAATATTTTTCAACAAGTCAGCGTTACCAACAATGTGCATGCAGATATATTGTACAATGTTACTGTGACATTCGTTAGAAGCTCAGTAACGCGATTTTCTTTGTCCGTCTCTTTGTGCTTCCTATCTGTTACGCTGCTGTAGTCTTCAGGGCACCATCTCATACTCAGCTCTCCGCTCACGGTCTGCTGAAAACAATGCTGCATGCGAAAATGAAGGCAATTTGTCAAGTTTTCGATTCGTTTGCAGTCAGTCTGGATCAAAATTAAAGTACCGCAGCGAAGTACAGCAGGGCAGCGGATGCGATGACCACTGAGAAATCGCGCAACTTTCGCGCTCGACAATTTTCGCGGACTTTTGTGGGCCTGGGATAACGTTGTAAGCCTAGGTCTCGGGCACACAAGAATCGATCGATAAACTAAGGACTGTGTACCACACAAATACGGGACAGAATGAATAGCTGACACGTGCAATAAACCAGACAAACGAACTAAATAAATGAAGCCAGCGTAGACGCAATTGTTCCGCGCGTTTGATTAAGCGCGCAAGTCAGCGTCCAACTGAGGTGTGGCGATGGCAGGCAGTCAAGACCGATGCCACATTCACCGCTGAAGCTAGTGGAGACCGCGGCTGACGTCCGGAACGGGAAAAGTTGCTTGCAGAGAAGTGTACAAAAAAAAAAGCTGGCTTCAAGGTGCCTGTCTGGCTAAGGAGCAGACGATGCGGTCCCTCGGCTTGCGTCGCACCACAAGACCAGGTGAGGCAGTTCAAGCTGCTGCGCTTGCCCTATTATCCAGCACAAGTGACGTTCTCGTCCATCTCATTCTGTTTTACAACACCACCCCATCCACGGGCACTACATCGGGAAATTCAAATCCTATGAGTTCCCATCACAGCGCTAAGCAGACTTGTAGAGTGGTGGAGCCTGTGTATGTGGTTTTCAGGCCGCAGTAGGCAATATTCTGGTGAACTAAGACGAGCTAATGCGTTTATCAAAAGTTGTTCTTGACAACAGTAGCCCCGCTCATTCTTCGAGCCTCTTAAATCGCAGTAAACGAATTTGGAGTTAAAGAAGTCTCAGAAATCTGCTGCATTTTTTCTCATTTGAACTATTTGAATTTTTTAAAGGCATCGTATCAATAATATTGACAGCTAGTTTCGTTCTACCGAAGCAGCTGGTGTTGTTTAATCCTACGCTTCTTACATGAATAAATAATAATGATCTGTACTGGCCAAGGGACTAGAACACTGGTTGCGAACGACTAGCCATATCAAAAGAAGTTCAAAAAATTTCGCTTTTTTTCCTAAAAATTGTGTACAGGCTTTGAAGTTGTGCGTGTATTGCAGGCGCCACAGAACATTTCCAAACTGCTTGTATTCTCATGTGGCTCATCTTCTACCGATGACCTGGCTGATCAATCTTACTGGTAACGACTGATAAGCCAGCTGCGTGAGTGAGTGAGTTAAAAAACTTTATTTTGAATCAGAACGATTCGCGTCCGGCGAGTTAGTGGGCTGGGGCACCCGCCGAGGTTACGGCCAAGAGTTGTTGCCTCTCGGCGGCTTCCTTGGCCTGCTGGACTGCCCAGAGTTGGTCTTCCAGGTTCGAACTGGGCATCGCGGCTTGCCATCGCGCGCGGAGGCTGTCGATGGAGGCTGCGCTCCCATGGTCCTGTATTAGTTCCTGGCATTCCCATAGCATGTGTTCTAGCGTGGCTCTGGTGCCACACACTTTGCATCCATCTGTTGTGTATATGTCTGGATAAATAGCTTGCTCTTGTATGATTGGTTGTATGATTTTATGGCTCTTGTATGATTTGGTTTGTAACTGTCGCCACTGGACACCTTGCGATCTAGTAAGTTGTGGATGGGGCGGTGGTTAAGTGCATCACTGGTATTGCGTATTGTAATTTATTGAGCATTACGTATTGCTATACATCGCTGTACATTGCATTTATCACGTGTATCATTGTATGTTTGTTTGTTTCTTGGTTTTGTTAGTTTATCTTTCCCACTCCTGCAATAACCCCTTTTAAGCTACAGTATCTGAACATAAATAAATCAGCAACTAATTTGCTCTTCAGACGTTGAACAACCAACGCAGGCCTACCGGTACCTAAATGAAAGCTCTACATACTTGTCTGGTGAATAATCAGTAATGATCAGTGTAAATATATGTAGTGGCAAAAATAATCACGTAAAAAAGGACTGTATGCACATATATGTTGTCAAATGCTGCAAACTGAGCCACTTCGGCCGCCCCGTCAATTCGACTGTTAATGTTGCAGTGTTATGGATAGCGCTTGCATTGGTTTTCACATTCTAGTAGGTGACTAACGTTACGCGAACGACTTTTCTACAAGGAGGCTTTTTTTTCGTTTCATGCAAATATGTGTTCCAAAGACGGGTGCACTTTATGATGCCGCACAATTCTATTCCAAGGTCACAGGGCAATTTCGAATCTTGTCCGCGCAATATGCAGCACTAAATATTCTCCTCACTATAATTTAGCCTACGGCAAAGACCACTTTACTCATTTTCCAGAGATTTCATCATGTATTAAGGTGGCTTCGCCTAACAAAGCTGGTTATAACGGCAGAGCACGCTCTACAGGACGGGGTCAGTGCACGTGAGAACAAGTAAAACAAGGCCTACAAACAACAATGCGTTTTACACGTAAACAACGCTGTGATTTAGTTGAATTGTTCTTTTGAAAAATAAAGCTACAAAACTGCGGCAGAATACATCTTACAATGACTTTCGACGGTAATGCATAAGCAATGCATCAGTATACCGATACAACGTATCGTAACCGTCGAAAGGAGTTATGAGGCCTGTCCTGCAGCAAGGCTCCTCTTTCGCGCTTCCTTGCGGACACTCGGCACCATCTAGGGCTGCTGCCGCGAAACCTGCGCGTGGCCTCCGAAAGAGTTGGCATGCCAGTGTGCGCGAATCCTAAGAAACGCGTCACAAGGCAACCGGTCTCCTCTCTCGCGCTTCTTTGTGGATTCGCTACGCCATCTAATGGCACTGCCTAGAAGTCGGCACGTAGCCTCCGAGACGAGAAGCGCCTCGCGGCGATGCATGTGACCACTGATAATTCTTTCTTCGCTTGCCGCTCATTCCGTGGCACATACTCAGGGACCCAAGTTAGCGAGGGTTCATTGGCGAGCGGCATGTGCCCAATGTAGCCATGGCGCAGCTCAAGAGGCGCTGCTTCTGGGTGTGCAGACAGAAGAGCATGTGAACGCTCTCCCCAATTGCAAGTCAGTATCAGGGATTGCGGCCACAGCCCGAGTGCCCAGCTCTTACCTTCAAAACACTTGTATTAGTAGAGTGCCGAAGTAGTACTTGACGAGTAGCAGTACCTAAAACCACAAGGCGTTTATCATGCAAGGAGAGCCACACGACGCGTCCAAATTTCTGAGTGCGAATGGGAGTCCAGGCGAACCGACACCATAGTTCTCACGTTCGCTCCAAACACGGACCGTCCGGAGAAGATGAACTTGGGCTTCACACGACATGAGACCATTGATTACATTGAGACACCACCTCAATCCTTCAAGTGTCAGAGCTATGGACATGCGGCCAAGTACTGCCGTGGTGAGCAGCGATGTAAGCGGTGCGGACGATTGCCTGAGTTCAAAACCTGCACGCGTAGCGAGAACTTTCTTTGCACAAATTGTAGTGGTACCCACCCAGCTAGTTTTTGCACGTGTCCTACGCGGGCAGCGACAATAAAACGAAAGAAAACATTTATCTTGGAAGCAAAGACAAAAGATAAGAAGGATAAGACAAACATCGCAGGGTCGAACGACATCGCTGGAAGCTCAAAGAGAGATACTGAATTCCCAAGCCAGAAGCCTACATAAGGAGACCAGGACACTGTGGTGGCATCGCACAGCGGACTGCGTAAACCAGTCAGATGCTTGAACAGAGGCTTGAACAGTCAGATGCTTGAACGACAAAACTGCTGAACAACCAGAACAGCCAAGTTATGTGTCAGCAATGCAGCGGCCCCATTCGTGTTGCGGTGAAACAACACCACGGGATGACTGTCAACAGGTGCTACGTGCTCTCTTCAAGGCCCTGCGATCACACGTAAAGAAGATGCCAGCGAACTCCATGGATGACATGCTAGAAGTAGTCCTGGCTCTCCAGTCGGTGATTCTAAGCTCTGCTTCCTCGTAAGATACCTAGCAACATGCACATAATCAGGAAACAATTTTCCCCGTCTCATCCAAAGGTACCGCTTCTTATGCAGTGGAACTGTGCGGGTCTTGCACGGCATTTACCTGAACTGTCAGTTTTCTTACGTAACATACCTGTGAGAATATTGGCCCTCTCCAAGGATAGCATTCGAAGTTCTGGATCAATGGCTGGTTATGTCGCACATGGAAACCGAATTATTGCGACATTTGCCAGCGGAAGCGCCATGCTGTATGTCAGACGTGAAATAGCATAGTTCGTCCTACCAGTTCAAGACCGTTGCAGCAGTGCTTTGAAGGTCACTGCTGTACAAGTTAGGTTGGGAAATCGAAGCCTCAGTGTGGTGTCCGTATACGTGAGCTCTCGTCGGACGGTCTCGATGGGAGAAATAAGAGACCTCTGCGGCCACTGCCTTGCTCCAAGGATTATATGCCGCGCGTTTAAAGCGCGCAATACTCTCTCGGGTGGCAATGTGATTCATGTTCATGAGAAACAAATTGTCGGCGCTTTAGATATTGAGGGACTCTGTGTGGCGAATGCCAGAGGGCCAACATTTTTCCGAACACCGGCCCCTCATAGTGTCATTGGTTTGACATTACACTCAGCGGACAATCTTGCATCATTAACGACGAGTAAAGATAGAATGAGCAACGGCCATCTTCCTGTCTTCATCAACATTGCTGGATTTCGAACCACCGGCCGAATATCCTGCTCTGTGACGCATTGCAATACGTACAGGGATGGTCTAAGCGAATCTTCTGGTGACCTGTTTGCGGATATGCTATATAGCAAGCGATTAGCTGCCGCTGAGCTGAAGCTACCCGACCACTTTCCCGCTACGGGATTAAAAATAAAAAACTATGCGCTGCCCCAAGAAGAGCAGAACGAACGCTGATGCGGACGAAGGGTGACCTACCAATGAAGATAATATATAACATAATTAGCGCAGTGATCTGCCGTCACACAAGGAAACTAACAAGAGATAAATTAGAAGCAGTTTATGCAAGCCACTCGGTCTTCACGCCAGTACCTAGGATATGGTGGCCTTGCTAGGAAGGTTCGACCCATCAAGCCATTTGAAGCCCTAGCATTGAGGTTAGGCATGTCGCTTGGTTCTCTTGCGAATGCCTTTTCTCAAGTATACACTTCGGGCGAGTCAGCAAGCAGAACCAACCCACCCTCGTCGCTGTCGTCCTCTCTGATGGATGTTCCTTTCACCGAATAGCTATGAACAGCCTCCGACGTCGTTGTGTGGTGGGACCTGACTTTATCAGCAACCAGATGCTGACTAACCTACCGATTCAGAGACGGCGTGAACTGCGGAACTTTTTTAAAGAATTGAGGGCCAGAGGGGATATCCCAGATTTATGGAAGGTAGTATGGGTGGTACCGGTTCTGAAGCCTAGAAAAAATCCGGCTGTACTGGACTCGTGCATACCAGTATCTGACCTCCTCTGCAGCGAAGCTAATGGAGAAGATGGCGTGCACAAGACTCACTTGGTAAATCGAGTAGGGTAAATCTCCCTTATTACTTAACATCGCCATGACGACTCTCCCAAGAATAATAAACCATTCACAACTCGTGAAGATGTCTGTATATGCTGATAATATCTGCATGTGGGTCTCCGGCTACCAGCATCGTCGCCTCGCACGAATAGCCCAGGGACCAGTAAATGCCATTCAAGGACACTTAACAATGCTTGGCTTATCACTATCAGCAAAGAAATTATCAATAATACTATTTCCTGTAATTAAAATAAAATCTGCACTCTTGAAGCTGAACTTGAATGGATACCAGGTTTGACAAATCAGCAAAGTCCGATTTCTCGACATTACCTTGGACCACAAGCTACTCCGGCGCGGCGCTGTTGACCATCGTCACAGAGGCTTCATGTGGTCAAGCGAGTCGGTGGAATATGCTGAGGCAACCATCCGACTTCGATGCTACGACTACACACAGCGTTGGTTACAAGTCGGATCATATTCCAGCTACCACTGATATCACCCTCAGGTAGCCAATACAACCCCTTAGAAACCACAGACAGAAAATGTCTTCGGCTGTGTTTGGGAGTCGCACAGCCGACTTCGAAAGAAAAGTGCTCTACAAAGCTGAGTCACGACCTCTGCGACTTCAGGCTTCCCAGATTCTCTTGAACCCACTACTACGTTTGAGTGATAATTAAGGGTTCGAGGAAAGTTCGTCTGGTCAGGCATGGAAATGAAATAATTACGGTCACTGACCAAGTCTGATGAATAATCTGACGTTTCGGAACCGCGTACGGGTTCCTTGTTCACTGAGTTAGACAGGAAGTCGTCGTCACTTATATAGCCAGCACGTGACGTAATGAACGTGCGTAAACGGCAGGCATAATCCCTGGTGTCCGGTTCATTGTAGCTGGCGCCGATTGAATGATTAGGGATTCTAGCAGCCGTCGGGATGACACGTTCTTTTCTTTGGCGACAACAGTGGCATTGTCCCAGTCAATCTTGTGATTATGTTGATGCGCATGCTCGGCAATGGCGTTCGTCATGTGGCTATTATTTCTTACATCACGTTTATGTTCCTTGAGGCGTCTGGAGAACTTCCCTGTTTCACCAATATATACTCTGTGGCAATCAGCGCATGGTATCTTATACACAACTCCTGGGAATGATTCAATGGGTAACCTGTCTTTCACATTCATGAGCTGGTTCCGGAGCTTGCTGGTCGGGATGTGGGCAATGCGCAACAACGATAACACGATAACACAGGTCGTTATCTTAAGTTTAATTCTTGTCACCCTGTCGGCCATAAGACATCCGTAGTGTCGTCCCTAATAACACGCGCCGTACGCGTCTGCTCAGGCGACGATGCACTAAAGAAGGAATTACGGACGATCCACCGTGAACTAACCCGCAACGGCTACCCTAGTCGTTTCATATACAGGACTGAGAAGCGGATATTAGAGCCAAGCTCGGAGAACAACACGACAATCCGTGCACGTGCAGCCATCCCCTACGTCCAAGGAATCAGTGAGGCACTGTCGCGCGTATTTTCGAAATACGATTTGCGCATTGCCCACATCCCGACCAGCAAGCTCCGGAACCAGCTCATGAATGTGAAAGGCAGGTTACTTGTTGAATCATTCCCAGGGGTTGTGTATAAGATACCATGCGCTGATTGCCACAGAGTATATATTGGTGAAACAGGGAAGTTCTCCAGACGCCTCAATGAACATAAACGTGATGTAAGAAATAATAGCCACACGACGAACGCCATTTCCGAGCATGCGCATCAACATAATCACAAGATTGACTGGGACAATGCCACTGTTGTCGCCAAAGAAAAGAACGTGTCATCTCGACGGCTGCTAGAATCCCTAATCATTCAATCGACGCCAGCTACAATGAACCGGACACCAGGGATTATGCCTGCCGTTTACGCACGTTCATTACGTCACGTGGTGGCTATATAAGTGACGACGACTTCCTGTCTAACTCAGTGAACAAGGAACCCGTACGCGGTTCCGAAACGTCAGATTATTCATCAGACTTGGTCAGTGACCGTAATTATTTCATTTACGTTTGAGTGAGTCTTCGCCCGGTAAAGCCCTCTTAATACGTGTCAGTAACTGGCGGCGCTCACATTTTTATGCAGCGCTCATCACGCTTTGAGTCTTAGGATTACGCTGCTCGAGACAAAGAGAAAAGATAGACCGACCCTGTACATTCGAGGATATAACATGCAACTTAATTATTCCACGACTGCAGTCAGAGAGCTGCATTACAGCTGCAAAAGACAAGTCACTAGTTCTGGAACATTTGAACCTGACTTACACGACTTACTCCAAGTATACACAGATACAGCTGTCACAGTAGGCGAAGATTGCTGCGCAGCTGCATTCTATATTCTCTCTCTGAGATATGCGTGTTCTGGCCATCTGGACTGTGTAGCTTTGTCGACAGTTGTGGAAGGCATTGCAATAGCTGCTACTCTGCGCGAACTAAAGGCATTGCCTCCACAAAATGTGGTCCTCCAAACGCACTCAAAGGCAGCGTTGCAACAACTCCACCGTGGCCTACCGTTCACCACGTTCCCACGCAAATGACTAGCCCTCGTAAATAAACTTGGCAACAAAGGCTTCACGGTAAAGTTTCAGTGGACTCCCTCCCACATGGGCATCGCTGGCAACGAAAAAGCCGTTGCTCTTGCTTACACAGCGCGCCATCATCCTACCAAAGTCAAGGGCCCAAAAAGCAATCAAGTTAAGAAATTTGACGTTCGAAATCACTTTGGGTAATTTTGGATTCTTACCACATAGGCCATGCGCAATCAAGCGATCTCGTCGAGATGACGCCTAACTTCTACATTGAATAAAGAGAGGATCTGCTAGTACACCAGCATGGATAAGACGGCGCGCATCGATTCTCCGAACTGTACGACATGCGATGAGACAGGAGACATTGAACACTTCCTGTTGTCGTGCCCAAAATTCCGAGACGAAAGGGACGCTCTCCTGAAAAATCTGCAACAAAAGGGACCTTCCACATGCGTGCCTGCAGAACCTTGTGTTCCCCGAAGGACCAGTTATAGCCCACAAAGAAACTTCTTATCGTCTCCTTATCGGATTTTTAAAAGGAGTCTGGTTTGATGGACATGTGGTGAAACACCTCAGCGGTTTTATAACAGGCGCTCGGGCGGAGCAATTACCGGCCTTGATAACTAGGTTCAAACCGCCTGTTACTACACGACCGCCACCAGCAGCAGCTCACTAAAGCGTTCGCGTTAAAGTCGTTTACTGAAAGCGGCACATACCCGATGTACTTGTGGCGTAGCCTGCTAAGGAGTCAGGTTACCGTCCTGGAGAAACCCTTTTGTATTCGATTCAATTCCGCTTAGCATCAGAGAAATTTAAGGAGCCTCCTTCGTCATTGTAGAGCGCCACAATGCTAGTGGCACATACCTAGTTACGCAAGTTCACATCTAAGAGGTTCATTGAAGGCCAACGCAGACCGAATGGTACCTACCCGCTGTCCAAGTTGGCATCAAAGAGTTTCTTCGAACAGCGGTACCTACCCAGTCCCACTATGCAGTGACTCATGTCAACGTGAAAGATGTTCGTAGAGGAGTGACACGTATGTACACATTGCTAGATACTATGTGACGCATGTTGGTCCGATGGTTGGTTTGAACCCTGTTCCCTCAGCACAGCCGCCCGATGCGCTGCCTATTCTCACATCTACTACCCAGTCACCCAGGTAGGCGCGAAAATGGTTAGAAACTGACATGTGTACTTGTTTGTTTTTTTCCGGGTGACCGCTTTTCACCGCCTAACAAATGTTATCGCACAGAGCAAGACGCGCCTGCATGTATCGGAAGGTTCTCGAATGTTATCGATGGTTCTTAATTACTGTTTGGTGTCACCGAACCTTGCGTAATCTGATTTCATGTATGCGCGACGAGAATGGTGTACAAATTTCCGGGTGAAGCGCGGGCACCAGCGATTACTCTGGAACCTTCGACGGCTGATGTATACAATCCGACGCCCTTGATCCCCAAATCAGATTTTCGCCGATCGCCGACTGTGTTCGCCGCTTCCTTCGAGCTTTGAGTGTAGACTGTTCTTGTGGGCACAGGTTTGCTCAATAAAGTTAGTTTCGCCATTCACAGTTTTGTTGCTGTGTCTTCGACCGTCACTACGACGTGACAATACAAACATGCATAGACAGATACATAAATACAAGCATGCATACATAGATAGCTCCCGGAAAGGACGTGAAATATAAAAAAAATGTTGACGCATTAAATTTTTCTTATCTTATGGCTGCAAAATGAATGGGTAGACTTCTTAAGGAGACGAGATAGAGACAATTGAAGAACATCTGCAGTGCTGCTAAACAGATAATTAATGCACAAAAGGCGTTGAACAGAACTCAGATGTTGATTACTGTGCCTTTTTTTTTTCACAGTATCAAGTGCTAGCTCGCGTTAACAGGTATTTCACATCAAAAGGTTGTAGCTAACGTATTGTAACCCGCTGGGAGTGGTCACTACGTTGATGATGTCGAAAAGAGGGGGAAGCGGATGAAGTAGTAAATTTAAATGGAGCAGCGCTAGAAAGGTTGTAGGGTGTTGTGATGTACAGGCACAATGGAGGTGGATAAAACTAGCACAAGCAGAAAGTGAGGTAAAGTAAATAGAAACATGGCAGTTGGAATGGCACTTCACAAGTCAGCGTTTAAACAGGAATGATAGGAAACTGGCAAGCACAGTGCCAACATGGAGCGGATAAATAAAGAAGAAATAAAGCCATTGTTATAGACTCAGTACCATAATCGAAAGTATTTAAAAATAAAAAATAAACAAATGGTTGCATAGCGTTAAGCAGCATCAACACAGCATTCGATCGCATAGCATGCGAGATGTGGGTTTAAATTATCAATCCCTGATCTTTACCACTTACCCAAGGGAGATAAAGCTGTGCCACGAATGCTACTAGTGGCGTTGAGCCCACAATGGGCGTTGGCCAAACCTATGATTTCTGCCCAATACACCCGGCCAATTGTCCTGTACATTGTAAAGGTGGATTCATGGCTTATGTGTGTATTGCAACTGTCAACTAGAATAGGGTTGGCTTAGAACACGAGGTCAAAGAAAGAAAGAAATTTTTTGGATGTATCATTTGTAAGCCAAAACTACCAAGCGCATACGCTGGTCCGGATGCATTGTCGAGATGCACCTATACTAATTAAAATATGCCCAATCACAAACGACTACATAGTGGCAAGACTCACGTAAGCTGGTTAGCGTGGCGTTTCTTATCACCCTTCTCCTACTCTTATCCAGTGGGCGTGGAGATTTCCGCAATTTCTAATAGGAAAATTTAATACCATCACGAAACACACCACGTGCGACTGAGAACACGCACATATCCGAAAACACATAGGTCATAGTACTTGCTTTGGTCACTTAGTGCACTAGTGAAATTGATTGTCATTGGAAACGGTTTTCACATATCGCTGACGGAAGACATCGCAGCTAAAGGCGACGAATAGACTACTTAGGTTTTGAAAGAGACGGGCTTGGACAAGCGGCTGTGACAGTGATGTCACGTACCACGCAAGAGTGACGGACTGTAACTGACGATGTGTGTGCTGTGCTATTTGCTATCTCTCTCTCTCCTCCCTATCTTTCATCCCCCCATCCCGCTCCCATGTGTAGCGTAGCAAACCGGTTGAGCTAAACTGGTTAACGTCCCTGCCTTTCCTTTTCCACTTTTTTCTTCCTTCGTTCCTTCACGGTGTGTAGAATTGAGTATATTAGCCGTACAAGTGGCAGCTGTTCGAAACAAAAACTGGTATATCACGTAGCCGCCATTTACGTAACTTGTGACGAGCTGTGAACGTCATCCAGCTTTCACGCTGTCTTGTTCCGGTCCAACGGGTGGATAGAAAATTTCTCAAGTAAGCTAACATAAAATAAAAGGTTCATCCCACCGAAAGAAAGCAAAACGATAGAAATGATCTTTAGACACGCTGCGTATGTGTCAATCTAAGTCCAGTTGGCCGTATAACAAGGTTTCTACCACCCAAGCTACAAACAATGTTCGAGACATTGTTCCAAACGCCAAAACTTCTTCCTTAGTGGCCCCCCTCCATGACCATTTCCACAACTCGCACTTCCAGCCAGGCTACCAGAAATACTTCAACGAGGCTTTAGGCGTGCAAATGTCCAACAGAATGCGCGAGGTACTAATTTGCGGGCTCTGGGGGCGGCCACTGAGTCGGCTCGGTCAACAGTTGAAGCGAGCGACGTGCTATCGATCGACCAGAGAGACAGCGTAAGGGAAAGGGAGGACTCAGTGGGTCGACAAAACAAGGCCGTCGCAGCCTTTTTTTTTCTTTTTCACGTGTATATTAGCGACTGTGGTCTGCTGTCATGTGCGGTACAGCGGCAGAGTTGTCAGATACTTATAGCAGAGGCCTAATTCAGTTTTCCACCACGGACCCAGAAGCCTGCGGAGCTGCTGGCTAGAACTCCTCGTCGCTTGATTCTCGCTGACCGCTCGGCAACCGCCGCTCCGCGGTTCGGTGCAAGGACTGTTGACTGCCCGCGCCCCAGTTGTCTTTCGTCGTCCTCCCAGTTCCTTCGCGTACGCCCCCATGCCTCCGTCCTCGGAGATGGTAGACTCTCCCGGGTCGCTGGACGAGCCTGCTTTCCAAGCCTTCCCTTGGGCGCGCCATTATTTGTCCCGTCTCTCGCGTCCTGACTTTGCTCTGGTAGCGGGGGTCATATACACAGTGAATCTTTATTTTAGACGTCACTGGCCCTCCACCTCCTTTCGGAACGCCTGCCTGAGCTCGGCGTCCCGAATACGTCTTTTCTCCCTCTCTCCCTCTCCCTCTCTCTTAGGCAGGCCCTTCATTTCTTTCTGTATTGCCGGGCTCTACGCTGCTCTTCCTTTTTTCTATTCATCCGACATGCGCTCAGCGGCTGAACCGCTTTTTGAAGATTTCAGCTCCAGTTCGAGTAATTATTCTATATATATAGGCACATCACAGCTAACTTTCTGGAGCTATAGTGTGTGTTTCGTGTTAACGCTTATTGCGCACATGCCGCGTGTGTGTGCGTGTGTCTGTGTGTGCGTGCGTGCGCGTGTGGGATACTATTATTATTGTAATTACTAATATTGCGATAGCAATTATATGGACACTCCAGCTAATTTTCGCCGTCGGCGTGAGCTTCCATATAAAGTGCAAGCGCAATAAGATCCAGTCGCGCCCCGCATGCCGTGTGCGGCGGCTTCAAGGAAAGGTGGGCCGAGAAGAATGGTAGCTTGATTTGCCCGCGCGCCCACGCAGTGGAGTGAGCTGAGGTGAGTGCTGTAAGAGTTGAGGAGGACTTTGGGATGAAAACTTCGGAGTTTATTTACATTCTTTACAGTGAGAGTCAACTAACAGTCTTAAAGTAATTACGGGCCGGCAGCAACTAGGGCACTGCGGCCCGCGGAAAGAAGCTCGTAAGAGAAGAATCAAGGAATGCTCTAGGAATGCTCTAGGAATGCCCCCTTGCTGCTCCCGGTCTGTGTCTTTTAAGCCCTTCGGTGTCTCGAAGACACGTCACGTTCGGCCAATGCGCGAGCCCGCTCAGGTGACGCCATTTTCGGCCAATGGGCGAGCCCGCTCAGGTGTCGTCATTTTCGGCCAATGGTAGGCGCCCGTGCGATTGTGTCACACCCGGCGAAGAGAGTCGCTGCTTGATCCCCAATTGTCCGAGAGCTTACTTCTCCCTGCGATCTTGCCTTGCTGAATTGTAATGCGCCGTCACAATAGGCCGATGGGGCGACGCTGCCAGGGTTTCACGGTGCATTACACCCGTCTTTGCTCTTGAACACAAGTTACCTGGAACAGTGCCAGGCTCTCGCTTCATTTTCGGGAAGAGTCAAGCAGTGAATAGCTCCACCTGTGGCACACGAGGTGGGGGCCGCCAACTTGTTTGCACGTGCTGCGCCTCTGGAATGTGGTATCCGTGCTTCTGCGCTTCTTGATTAGCTGTGGCGCGATTCGATGTGGTCTGGTGAACTCGAAGTAGGCTCAGGAAACGGTCCCGTATCTAACAGTGCGCGCCTCCTCATTTAGCGCGGCAGCAGCTGCGCACGTCGCGCCTTGTCTAGAGGTAATCAGCGGTGCATGCAAAGACGGCGAGTCGGCGTGGCTTGTGACTTCGCGTGCCGTCTTCCCGCGTGCTTAGTGTTGGACGTCACGGAGTGTCAAGTTTTGGAGATGCGTCGAAGTTCGAGACAGCACGAAGCATTCGCTCGCGGCTGCTGCCGCTCTTCGTCACGCCAGCGTTCAGGCGAGCGTTCGCCGTCATCGAGTCACATCTGTTGACGTTTGCCTGTTCACGCGTGACATTAGGCTTGTTAATTTAATTAGTAAGTGAATGTTTACTCCACCTTACACGGCCAAGAAAACTATGAACCTTACTTTGTGTAGTTTAATACTTTGCCATGGCTATCAGTGCAACGCTATTCGGGCGAAACTGCAAGCTTTTATTATTATTATTATTATTATTATTATTATTATTATTATTATTATTATTATTATTATTATTATTATTATTATTATTATTATTATTATTATTATTATTATTATTATTATTATTATTATTATTATTATTATTATTATTATTATTATTGATACTGTTGTTGTCAACGGTGGTCTTCGTTCAATACTAGATTCAGCATTTCTCCCACCAATAACTAAAGAAGACTTATAGCGATTGTTGCATAGATCTAGAAAAAGCCGTGCTGTCGGACTTCATGACATATCAGCAGAATACATATGTCGCAACGTCAAAGTTCTGGCAAATCTGGTTCTTCTTATCTTGAATAAAATCCTTGATACTTGCATAATACATGATGCACTAAAGAGAGCACGCGTAATACCGATATTTAAAGGCGGCGATGCTTCGAAGCAAGAGAACTATCGCCCCATCTCTGTTCTTACTTTCTTAGCGCAACTGTTGGAAGGACACGTGCTTAAAACGATTGAGGGGTGCGTTTTAAAATATAACATCTTATCATCTTCCCAGTACGGCTGCGTGTGTGGTACAAACACGCATGCGCTTTTTGAAGAATTGTCGGATCTTTTATATGAAACATTTGAACTTAACCAGGTAGCCTGGGGTTTTTTTTTTTAGATATTTCTAAGGCTTTCGATTCGGTAAGCCACACTATTCTATGTGCTAAACTACACAATTACGAGTTTCAGGGGCATTTCCATGCATTTATACAAAGCTACCTGGTAAATTGGTCTCAGATTGCAGGCATTCGTGGCCAAAAGAGTTCTTTACGGTTTCTTAACGCAAGGGTTGCACAGGGTTCAGTTTTCTCTCCGCTTCTTTTTAACTTGTACGTTTGTGACTTGGCGCAGGTAACTACTTCATGTGCGATTTTCCAGTATGCAGATGATACCTTGCTTGTTTCTAAGCCCATGCAGTAAAAAGCAGCTGTCGCTTTACTTCAAAGCGACATAGTAAGTGTGATGAACTGGTTTAAAAAGAACCGTATAAAAGTCAGTGCTCGGAAAACTCGATTAGTATGTTTCAGAAATCCGTTAAAAGCTCTTGTAAGAAATCAACATGTCTTCCGTCATGGGTGTCATTGCTTAGACTGTGTTTGCGCCCCAGTACAATATGCGCATAATGTCAACGTACCTTGGAGTATACTTAGAAACTGACTTATCATGTAATGTTCAAATGGCTCGAACTTCTGCGCTATTACGTAATGTTGCATGTGTCCTGTATACCGTATAAGGAGTTATGCACCTACCAAGATTAAAAAAGTGATAGTACATGCTTTAGGCTACTCGCATATAAGGTACGGCATTTCCTGTTTTATTGTTTAATTGCAGCGGATTTTGGAAACATAAAATTGACAGGCTAATGAAAAGCATACTAAAAAGTGTAGCCTACAACAAAACCAGGGATATCTTATTTAGAGATTCAGAAATGCCCGATTTCGAGCCTTTGTTACGTTCGACAATTGTGATGCGTTATTTCTGGAGCAATGCTTTCCGAGAGCCTGTACATAAAAGCGTTGCTTTTCGTAGACATCCCAGATATGTAGTTCCTCGGACAAGAACTGGTTATGGAAAAGGACAAAGAAGGTACTATATCCGCCATCTGTTTAATAACCTTCCCAGTGCTGTAGTGGATAAGACAAATTTTTCGGGATTAAAAAAGACCCTCAAGGCAAAGTTAGAATAGTTTTCACACGTATAAAGTCGATTTTGTTGTATTGCGATCTTTGCCAAAATTGATGTAAGAGTGTTTCCCGTCTTGTCACAATTTTTTTTCCTTTTTTTTACTCGATAGGTTGTAACTTTGTTTACATATTGTGCCATGTTTACTCAGCTTTAATGGTTCTTGTGTGCTACCTGTTTTCACTTGAACATTAAGTGTTGTTTACTGGGCATGTTTACCTGAGGAACCTGTGAAATGTTATTATTATTTTTTATTATTTGTTTTTTTTTAGTTTGGGACATTTAGTTTGCCTGTAATAAAGTTACATAATGCACTTGGCCTGGCTGCCAGGTTTCTGCCATACAAGCCCACAGAAGGCTTCGGCAGACCTAGCAAATTTATATGTACAATTTGATTATTTGTAATAAAGATGATTATTATTATTATTATTATTATTATTATTATTATTATTATTATTATTATTATTATTATTATTATTATTATTATTATTATTATTATTATTATTATTATTATTATTATTATTATTATTATTATTATATAACGCCAAACGTCCCACTTAAGCTATCGCGTTCTTTTGTTCCATATCACTTCACACAGAATGCAAGCACAACAAAATAATATGTCTGAAAACATTGACGTCTATGCTGTTGCCCAGCAGTTTCAAAAGATGCGTGCACTCTACGATGCGCAGGCGCCAAGAGCCGTGATGCGAGTAATTAGTATCTCGGCAACGCCACCCTGCTCCAACAGAGCACTTCCGCTATGCACGAGTTAGCGTTGCCGCCGACCGAAACGACCCCCTTCGTTTGTTTTATGTGGCTTCTTGTTTTGATTTTCATTTCTGTACCACCGAACCAACAACATCGGCAGGCACCACCGCTCTATAAGCAGCACTACGCGTATGCCATGCGGCCCTACGTGGTGGTCCTTTAAAGGGATAAAAATTCACAAAATAAGCAAAGCGACCAGTGGTTGTGGAAGGGGGGCGGAAAGTCGGTTAGAGGTGACCATTATTTTAGTGGTTGTATACGCACTTTGATGTCCGAAGCAGAAGTTCGGAAGACACCCATCGAGGTTTCCTTTACGGCAATTTTTTTTCTTGACGCTGTCAGAAGAAGAGCAAAGAGAAAGACAGAATACGAGTCGCTTCACCTATGAAGATGAGAAGCAGTGCGGAAATGGAGGCTGGCGTTTACTGTGGATCAATCTGGTGCGATAAACATTTCGAAGATGCGCTCAAGCAGCTAACGACTTCGCTAATTACATCGGAATGGGCTTTCTTCTTCCCCTCTTCCTTTCTGCACATTTCTCCATCTCTCTTTCTCTCTCTCTTTCTTCAACAACGTACCTATCTCTCTCCTTCACTCTATATTGTACAATATGTCCGCGTAAGCCTTGTTGTTGTTCCTGTGCTCTCAGGCTAAACACCTCGCCTGTTCCTCGACCCATTTCCAAAACCACCGCCTGCAACAAAGAGCTAGCATGGCGACACCGGAAGTTGCTGATGCGAGTGCGTGCGTAATATTCTGACGCTAAATGGAAGCCCTTCTTCCCCTCACGTGACCTATTAAAACGCTGAGCAAGGTCGCAAGGTCCTTTTCTCATTGTTAGAAAGGTCACCGCGTACAGTGTTCTTTCTTCTGCTCCTTTCGTGTCACGTTTCTATAGAGTAAAATTGTTTTCGCCGCTGTGCTTATCCTTCTATTGTATCTTACTTACGGTCAGTGCGCTCTTGTGGCATGTCGCCAGGGATGTGCGGGGGTGCGCTGATTATTTCGTGTTCTTTATTGTTTTGTTCTGGCGAGATCCGGGGCGATGAGATGGCGGGACAACAAGACGAATCCGTTGCGACCCGTGGTGCACGAATACAGCGAGGGAGGCTATTTTGCCAAGAGGAAGTTCTTTTCTTTTTTCTTGACTCCTTTTTCTGTCCTTTCGGGCCCATCCCAGTCGTTAACGCTGTGCATTACGGAGGTATTTTGTTCAAAAATGTTGCGCAGATATTGTTTTTCCACTTGGTATCTTCTCTTTATCTGCTAATGGCCTCGCCGCATAGCTGCAACTGCGAGGGAACTGTTTTTCGACCCGAATCAGCATAAAAGATGCATTTAATGTACCTGCATTTAGGTTAACTTAAAAAGTCTCCTAATTGTCTATCGACGTCAAATAGACTGCTTTGCCGACGTATGTACATGTCCTCTTCCTATGACGCAACATGTCGTCCTTGCCAGTAGACAAACAGTCGTTACATAGCCTGCTTTCTTTGGCCTTGCGACAAATGCACCCTTCCAAGTTCACGCTTGGCGGGTATTACAGACAATAAGTGCCAGAAAGTTTGGTGGCGATGAATCTACAAGGTGTCTTAAGATGTTCTATAGACAATAAAGTAAAACATCTAAAAGCTTTTTTTAAGCCGTTCGTACACATTTCTTGTGTGTACCCCAAGAAAGCATCGTATTAAGCAAGTTTCGCGTGACATTTTCTATGTGCTATTCTTGTTATTGAAGTGCTGAGGACGCTTTCTCGCATAGTTGTCAAGAGACACGAGAGCTACGAGCCTAGCAACTATACAAATCTGACACCCTTTTAACTTTTTGTAAACACTCGCTCATTGGGCAATTAAGGAAAACGACTGTCCGACCACATCCACCAAGAAATGGGCACTTCCTGTTACGAGAACCAGCTATGGTAAGCATGCCTTGCAGTTCTTACTGCCAGCCATACCCAACAGGTTTGGGTTGAATAGTATCAATTCATAAAGCCTGCACCTACAAAAATTTTAATTATATTTTGTGTTTTCGGGTAACAAGTTTCATTGTTTGATTTCTTAGCAAATGCGGGCGTGACCTTTCGCTGTGCTTTCTTTTTTTGTCTATTCTACTAACTGTATGCAACGGACACTCTCGCATTTTGTTGTGTCTACAGAAGCAATAGTTCAAGTGTACTTCTGCTGCTTCCCGGTTCTTAAATTATAATTTGGCTAGCTGGCTGATTGATTGATTGATTGATTGATTGATTGATTGATTGATTGATTGATTGATTGATTGATTGATTGATTGATATGTGGCGCAAGGGTCATGTTTAGTTGTTAGGCACATTATATTTGAGTGCCTCGCTAGGATAGTTTGCTCAACTTGCCTTTGTTGTCTGTGAGGCCTTAGGCACGCCCAAGTTCATGAGTAGCAGCTTTTCATTTCGGGTTCTTTGTTCTTAATGGGAAAAATAACAAAGCACTACTGCTACTTAATAAACGTCTGTCAAATCTGTAATTTCCAAATCTAGGGTGCCAACGTCAGACGCAAACTAAATGGTAGAGAACCGGAAGATGCATTGCTATCGCCAGAGGAACACAAAGGGAGGCATCGCCATCCTGACGTCACTAGAGTGTTGTACGGAACCAGAAAGGTGTCACATGCGCCATTTCAGAAAAAAATACATTTTGCAAAATTTGCTACTTGGTATACAATAGCATTTGTCACAGCCACTGAAAAGCAGCTTTTCATGGCTGAAGAAAGATTGAATTCCTACTTTCCGAACAGCCACTCTTGTGCCACTCCTGTTCGGAAATTCTTCCGAACAGCCACTCTTACACAACCAAACGCCATATTTGCTTCCTTTGTGTTGTTGTTTTATTATTATTGACACGTGAACTCGTTTATCTTTTACGTGTATTTTAACGTCTAAGAAATGCTATCGCTCAGCGCAGGACGCGTCTACATGTGTCGGAAGTTTCTAGAATGTTATTGATTCTATTCGCTGTCTGTTGTCGCCGAACCTTGTGTAATCTGATTGCACGTATGCGCGACGCGAATGGTGCAGAACTTTGTGGAAGGCACGCGGGTCCCAGCGGTTACTCTGGATCATTCGACGACTGATTTACCCGCTGATCAGATTTTGACGATCCGCGACTGTGTTCGCCGCTGTCGACGTTCTTTAAGTGTAGCCTGTTTTTGTGGGCACAGGTTCGCCCAATAAAGGTTTCGTCTTTCACAGTATTATTACTGTGTTCTTCATACGTCACTCCACGTGTCATCTGGTGGAGGTGCTTTTAGTTCATGTACCGGACGCCCCCGGCAAGCCGTGATCCAAGCCCGGACCGGAAAGAGAACACCAACGTAGCCCCGGACCATCGAGCAAGCCGCCGTCTTCAACAGCTGCCCCCGGAGCACGGACTTCTACCTGAGAAGACCAAGAAGATTGTGGCCAAGGCAACCACAATGGCAGCCCCAGTGTCAGCCATCGTATTTCAACAACCCAGAGAGCCCCCTACCTTCCGTGGAGCTACGTCGGAGGATCCGGAAACCTGGCTCAAAACCTTCTAAAGGATCTCGACCTTCAAGAACTGGACCTCTGAGGATAAGCTACGACATGTGTACTTCTCCTTGGAAGATGCCGTGAGGACTTGGTTCCAGAACCGGGAATCCACCCTTACAACATGGGACCTGTTCCGCAGTAACTTCCCGAGGACGTTCACGAGCGTTGTCCGTAAAAAAGGGCCGAAGTTCTGCTGGGAACCCGAGGCCAACTACCCAATGAGACCAACGCCATCTAAACGGAAGAGATGACCCGTCTTTTCCGGCACGCTGACCCGGAAATGTCCGAAGAGAAAAAAGTGCGTTTCTTGATGCGAGGCGTAAAGCAAGAACTTTTCGCCGGGCTGATCCGAAACCCACCGAAGACCATAGCCAAGTTCTTGACAGAGGCAACGAAGATTGAGAAAACTTTAGAAATGCGCACTAGGCAATATAAACGCCAAGTGCTCATGCCTCAGTGCGCCATCCAAGCACTGGGCTCCGGTGATCTCCAAGAGACCATCATGGCCAATGTGCGCGAAGAACTGCACAAGGTCTTGCCTTCGTCGCAGCCTCAAGTGGCCTGGATCGCTGAGATCGTGAACTATGAGGTTCAGCGATCGCTTGTAGTTCCTGAGGTGCAACCTCAATTACCGCAGCCCCAGCCAGACAAGCCACAGGAGGACAACTGCATACCACCCGCAGACGAATGGTCTCACGGAGCGCCTGAACAAAATCCTCGCCGACATGCTAGCAATGTACGTCGACGACGAGCACAAGACGTGGGACGCTGTCCTACCGTACGTAACCTTTGCTTACAACACAACGATGTAAGAAACAACACAGATTACGACGTTCAAGCTGCTTTACGGTAGGAATCCGACGACTACTCTAGACGCCATGCTGCCGCACGTCTGCGATGAAGAGAATCATGACGTTGCCACTTACCTCTAGCACGCTGAAGAAGCCCGACAGCTCACCCACCTACGGATCAAGAACCAACAGAGGACCGACAGCCGACATTAACACCTTCAACGTCGCTACGTCGAGCACCAGCCCGGCGACCGTGTTTGGGTTTGGACCCCTATACGCCGACGAGGACTGAGCGAGAAGCTTTTACACCGCTATTTCGGACCATACAAGATCATCCGGACCAATGGCGCACTCGACTATGAGGTCGTGCCAGACGGCATTTCGCTATCACAGCGGCGCCACCCACGACCTGAAGTAGTTCATGTTGTGCGAGTTAAGCCGTTCCACCAGCGCTAATGAACTTTGGGGACGTCGCACAGCTGAACTTTGAACTTTTTTGGATCGTGTCACTTTGTGCTTTGTGTTTTGTTGTTTTCTTACTTTGTTTCGCAAGTGGCCTTTTGTGCTAAGTATGGATAGCTGGGCTAGTTGGTTATGATTAGCATTAGTCTTTCTCTCCTCGTCCGTGTCCAAATATGCGCTGGAACTATGTTTCATAATGCTGACCCTTTGTGCTTCACTTTCATGTTATGTTTGTAGCATCGAGATGATGCCTTTTCAGAGGGGGGAATTGACACGTGAACTCGTTTATCTTTTACGTGTGAACGCTTTTAACCTCTAAGAAATGTTATCGCTCAGCGCAGGACGCCTCTATATGTATCGGAAGTTTCCAGAATATTATCGATGCTTCTATCCGCTGTCTGTTGTCGCCCAACCTTTTGTAATCTGTTTATATGTATGCGCGACGCGAATGGTGTAGAACTTTGTGGAAAACATACAGGTCCCAGCGGTTACTCTGGAACATTTGACGACTGATCTATTAAAGGCGACGCGCTTGACCCGCTGATCAGATTTTGACGATCGCCGACTGTGTTCACCGTTGTAGCCGTTTTTTAAGGGTAGCCTGTTTTTGTGGGCACAGGTTCGCCACATAAAAGTTAGTTTCGTCTTTCGCAGTATTGCTACTGCGCTCTTCATACGTCACTCCGCGTGACATTATTATACTCACCGCCCCTTTCCTTAAAAACGTAGTTCGTCTTTCATTTCGGGCACTTTTGTTTCGTGGTCCTGGACGCAAGATTTTAAATAATCGGTTCGGTGGTCTCCAGCGAATAGACAACGCCGCTCAACATGTACATCGCAAACAATGACAGCGTAACCTTCATCGCGTGACCAACAACCATAACTCGGTCTACACCCACTAAGCCTCCCGCTACTCAGTCAAACCGCCAGAGTAAAACCAAACACAAGAGCACCTACAGCCCTGCATCGCTTTCCCATAGGCACACTGCGTGACCACAGAAACGCGAGGTTGCTACTGCACATTACCTCACCGCCACACATTCAGTCCACCACATATTGAAGCCGAGTTACGTAGGCATAACAAAGCAACATTTCTCGTTAGGCACTTCCGTTTCATGGCATATAATTTCTTCCAAGTCTGAAAGAGGTACCTATATTATTATTATTATTATTATTATTATTATTATTATTATTATTATTATTATTATTATTATTATTATTATTATTATTATTATTATTATTATTATTATTATTATTATCATTATGGCCATACACTTTTTATAGACTAGTCTATAAAAAGTCTGAGTCCATAAACTGTCTATAGAGTATGTATGGATTAATTAAAATTCATGTTTGTAGACAGTTGTCTGCAGAATTTCTATGGACAAGTGCATAAGCTTACAGTTGTACATTTGTAGACTGAAGTCTATAGACATTCTATAGACTTCAGTCTACAAAAACAGAACTTTATAATCCGATACACTTTTTTCTATTACATTCTGCAGACATTTGCCAACAGACATGAATTTCCATGAATCTATAGACAGTCTATAGACAGACATTTTATAGACAAGTCTACAAAGAGTGTATAAGGCCATAACTCCATAGCTATCGGCTATCTACAAGTCAGTTTACATTTTCGTTTACATGTGGTAGCAAAAAATTTTGAATGTATTTATGCATGTGCACCTGTTGCTTTTCATCTGCACTTATGCATTAACGTTAGTAAATTAATAACGCTCCTGAACCAGCTGTACCCGCCGTGGTTGCTCAGTGGCTATGGTGTTGGGCTGCTGAGCACGAGGTCGCGGGATCGAATCCCGGCCACGGCGGCCGCATTTCGATGGGGGCGAAATGCGAAAACACCCGTGTGCTTAGATTTAGGCGCACGTTAAAGAACCCCAGGCGGTCAAAATTTCCGGAGTCCTCCACTACGGCGTGCCTCATAATCAGAAAGTGGTTTTGGCACGTAAAACCCCAAATATTATTATTGAACCAGCTGTACTTTCATATATGCTGCATAAACAGAAAGAATTCAGTGCTGAATCATGCAGTGCGAAAAATACAACAAATGCACCGGCAATGGATTAACTGTTTTTATTGCACGATATAATAGATGAATTCCTTAAAATGCATGTCTTATGCTATCATGAAAACAGACTAAATATTTACACTACTTCCCCTTGGCAAGCATGGTGGACAGGCTGGCCTTGACCTTTGTGTCATCAGTCCGAAAGGTGCTGCAGGTGTATGCTGCAAATAAGTAGATGCAGCAATATGAGGCAAGAATAACAAGTGTGTATTCTTTGTATATTCATTAAGCAGCTTAATATATTTGCTCAAACCATCTAAGTCAATACTTAATGTGGTTTAACTATGACTAAGGGATGCTTGTCAATACAAATCAGTACCATTATACAATGTTTTATTTTATGGTATGGTGAACAATTAAACAGTCACAACTGCTGCTCGTGCCAGCAACAGTATGTTCCCTTTTATGACAAATTCATATATGAAGCATTCATGTACTTATCCCAAACGATTTCTATATTTATTGCTGAAACGTTACCCAGTTGGACTGTCTGTACATTTTTTTTGGCTGGTAGTTAAGTATGCCCGTGCAGAGGGATATGCTCAGAAGACGTGACTGGAGTATTCACAGTATCATGCCAAAGATTGTAATTTATATTGCCTAATACACATTTAAATGTCTTTCTCATACTCTTAAATTAATGGGTCATTGGCCATAAATTCAGCAGAAGGCAGATGGATTGATTGGATTGATATGGTCACTTAATTTCTTACAGGTAATGAGGCCTCTTGGGCGTGCTAACAGGTTTCCAAGTTAGGTACACCACATGAGCACCCGAAATACCACACGAGCACTTTGTGTCATGGCACGACAGATATGCACCTCCTAGGAAATAGAACTGATAGTATACAACTATCACATAAATGATATGATGATACTATCACATGATAGTATGCAACTAGCACGTAAACAGGCGTTTACGTGCCTGGCGCGCTCGTTGAGAATTCAAATTGACGCGGAGAGAGGGTGCGCCGCTGCGCATGCGCAAGAGCTCCACGCATGCGCAGGAGCACCGCGCGCGGGACGTGCGCGCACCGAGGAGTGTGAGCGCATTCTTCTTTTTTTTTTTCCGTCTGTTTCTCTCTCTGCGCGCCATGCGCGCCGGACCGGGTTGCTTTTATTTTCCTTCTTTCATATTTTTTTCATGGACGAAGGAAATGCGCTGGTAGGTTGTATTACAAACGCTGTGGGCTATCGTGCGGATGGCTGAATGCGCTGTTTGTAAAATCCGTTACAGGGCCCTTCAGACGCTTCAGACGCATTATCGCCAGCGACGATTAGTTATACAGCGCATTTGTAGCATATCTTCCAGCGTACCGCCAAATGTGATGCCCGCACGTACGTTAGTGCTAATTTTCCGCTCCGCTGATACGTCAAAGCCATCAGTACGGGAATGAGGTACTCATATGCGTGGCTGCGCAGGAATACCACCGGCGAAATACTGGATTGGCTCAGAGAATTTGGCACATATTTTAAGTGAATGAGAAACTTTGATGAGTTTATAATGCAGGATATCTGTCAACAAAAAAACAGACAGGTGTTAGTGATGCAGCCGAGGTATGAGACAACGTAAAAAGTATCTGAGAATCGGACGACACACAACGCGCACACCACATGCGCGACATCGGTTCATCGCACACTCACAAAGTCCGCGTTGTCAGTTACAAACATTACGAGTCTCTGCGCTGTTAGCTTGATGCCTGTTTGGAATCCACTCGTAGCTGAAGTTGGCGTTCATAACATCTATTATCATAACTGGATCGGCGCTTTGCCTTGTTTATTCTAAGCACGAGGTCGCGGGATCGAATCCCGGCCACGGCGGCCGCATTTGGATGGGGGCGATATGCGAAAACACCCGTGTACTTAGATTTAGGTGCACGTTAAAGAACCCCAGGTGGTCGAAATTTCCAGAGTCCTCCACTACGGCGTGCCTCATAATCAGAAAGTGGTTTTGGCACGTAAAACCCCATAATTTTTTCTTTATTGTACTGCTGCAAAAGTGATGCTGTGACAACTGTGAAGACTGTCTTGGCATTGCCGAGAGCGACTACGCAGATCATATCATGTGGTCAACAAATGCAGAAGTATACACTATATGTATACAAAAGTTTACAAATAGGCTCTACAGCAATATCAGTTGTATACAACTTCACTGGCTTATATCAAACGCAGCTCCGTATTATCCACAGGTACCTGCAGGTGCTTCGTTACAGCGTACACGGGTTGGGCCCAGATTAACAATGTTTGTCTATTGTCAATCTATAGACGCCTTGTAAACCTGAAGCAATAAGAATTTTACAGTATCGGCTCTTTTATGCTTCATGTTACGCCTTACCACAATCGGTATACGGGCTGTTCGCGCAAGTTAACATGACCATTGGCGACGTCCCATCCTATGGCATTCACCGGCGATGATATAGGAAACCATGCAAAATAATTCGAATTGCACAGAAGTATACGGGGTGTTTCACTTAATTTGAGCCAGGTTTTAAGATATGCAAATGCTACGTAGCTACAGAGAACCAAGGTAATGTTGTGTACCATTGCTTGGAGGCACTCAGATTAATTTTTTGCATTCCCCTGATTAGTTAATTAGTGTTAATTACTTTCTCAATTATTCTAATTAGATGAAAATTCTCAATGGTAAAATTGTAAAGCAACATTAGAAACTCCCGATACAGTTTTCTGTTCAACGCGTGCTCCATAGAAGTGTTTCTCCGAGCGCGAAGAAGTCCGCGATTACACGCAATGTGACTCGAGCGGCCGGTCGCGCAGCAATATATATATATATATATATATATATATATATATATATATATATATATATATATATATATATATATATATATATATATATATTCGTGTGTGTGTGTGTGTGTGTGTGTGTGTGTGTGTGTGTGTGTGCATGTGCGTGTTTGAAAAACTACGTAGAGTGGGAATAGACAAGCAGAAATATACACCTTATCGACTCTTCTCTATAGACAGTCTACAGACGAAGAATGAACAACAATAAAGGGAGACTGTAACAACTTTTGTCTATAGGTAGTCTGTAGAGGGGCAGTAGACAAAAAAGAAACAAACCCCTTATCGACTTTTTTCTGTAGACTGTCTGTAGACAGCGAATAGACAAAAAGAAATAGAAGTCTTACCGACTTTCGTCTATAGAAAGTCTATAGATAAATAACAGAAAAATAAATACAGGCTGTATCGACTTTCGTCTATAGGTAGTCTTTATAGAGGAAGTAGACAAAAAAGAAACAAACACCTTATCGACTTTTTTCTATAGACCGTCTATAGACTGCGTATAGACAAAAAGCAATAGAATTCTTATCGACTTTCGTCTATAGAAATTCTATAGACAAATAACAGAGAAAAATAGAGGCTGTATGGACTTTCGTCTATATGTAGTGTATAGAGAGGAGGTAGACAAAAAAGAAACAAACACCGTATCAACTTTTTTTATAGACTTTCTATAGACTGCGAATAGACAAAAAGAAATAGAAATCTTATCGACTTTTGTCTACAGAATGTCTATAGACAAATGATAGGGAAAATATATAGAGGCAGTATCGACTTTTGTTTATAGGTGTCTGTTGTGGGAAAGTAGGACAAAAAAAGAAACGAACAACATATCGACTTTTTTCTATAGACTGTCTATAGACTGCGAATAGACAAAAAGAAATAGAAACTTTATCGACTTTTGTCTATAGACAGTCTATACCGATGTAACCTTCAAGGGACGCAATGATAACACCGCACATTTTACGCCCTCTTGGTCACTCTGATAGCTAAATCTGCACCAGGCTTCAGCTTTTCACTGAGAAATAAGATCTAAAAGAAACACCAAATCGAATTAGTTTATTTGGTTACGTGGAATATCTAACACGTTTTAAGAACGCTACTGAATTGTGACAAATGACCGCTCAAGAGTGTCCCTAAATTCCCAACACCAACGTTGGCCGTTACCACAGCTTTAAATCTGGTAGACATACGAAACAACCTCGTATTGCCATCCCTGGCTATCACCGATCATGGATGTTTGTTAGAATTTCTTCATGCGGGCAAGATGCAAACTTTGGAAAGGTTTAGTAACATCGCTCCAATTCGAAGTAACCAACGCATGATTACACCCTCGAGGCTGTTTAGCAGAGTAATACGTCAAACACAAATCGCACGAGGGCCGCTCTTATCATCTATTTCGAGAATACTTCTTATAAATTGCGTACTGTGACCTCTTGAACAAGAAAGTATACTATCCAGAAAGATGCCTAACTGTTTTCATTCATCTGATTTACACTAAAATTCGGAAATCTCTCTTCACGGTCGTCCAATAAATTGCTTTGAAAAACAGGAACGACTGCGAAATGTCTATGTGTGAGCGGCGTACGTACCCCATGTTAACTGCTTATTACTATTCCCCCAAACCACGTGTGAGGCTCAATTCCCGAAACTGCGACGGTCCTCTAAGAGAACGAAGAAAGGATGAGGTTGGCTTACCCAGGCGAGCCGCCTCATATATGCTTCATCATCCATTGCTGCAGACACCGCTGTTCCGAGCTTCCGCTGCTCGTATGATAAAACCAGAAAGACGGTGCTGCATTATTGAAAGGCTTCAATCGGCAGTTTCAGTAAGTAGCAACGGCTGACAAAGACTGCTCTCCGGCCTTTCAGATACTATCCATGAAATAGTAGACTATGATTTCCACGAATTTTTTTTTCTGTCACACGCAAATAAGAATTAGCATATTATACACCACAAGAAGGCTATTACATAAATTGTCTCTTAATCCGACTACTTTGTTCTGTTTTTGTAAATGGAAAGCATATAGCTTTCTAGAGGTAAAGCGATCCGGTCAAGTAACGTACTTACTACGTGCTTCGATAAACATCACAGACGAAAGCAGACCTCCTCAAACAGAGATAAGTGAATAGCCAAAAGGAAACTTGACCTCAAGAGCCTCAAAAGACCTTCAGGTTGGGATGCAGTTACGAATACAAAGTAAATTACTTGTGTTCTCGTCAGCAGTGCAAGCGCAAACAAAATAATGCGCTGGAAAGAACTAATCTAGATACATGGAGACAGCCAAATCGTTTAGCACGACGTCCGCCGGGTGACGCTTGTTGCATAAAAAAAAAGCTTAAATCCAGTGACTGTAACAAGCAGATTTTTTAGGCATGAAATGCTTTTAGCTCCCGTTGTCGGCGACCTTCCAGCGACCTTGAGCCAAAAACCAGAGCCGCCATCCGGGCACTGAGGCGAGAACCTCCAAGCAAGTCGCGAGAACAAAGCGAGGTACCCCTCCCCCCTCTGTACAAGACCGCATTACATGCGCTAGTTACACCAAAAAAAAGTTACAAAAAATATTGTTTCCGAGTTATTCCTAATGTTTGTTCATAATTTCATTCAATCTGTAACTTTCAGTATGCTGAACTTTTATGTGTCATTTCCAATAGCAGCGTTCAAAAGGCAGATACAGGGCACCATATACTTCGGTTTTGTGAAATAGATTTTGCCCCGGATCCACTGCGTTCGCCGAGCTGCTCTGTGGCGTGGCTACAGTGTACTAGAGCGTGGCGCTGGACGCGTTTTAAACCCCTCTCACACGGATGCGGCTAAAGTCCTTTTAACTCTCTGCAACCAAGGACGTCATTATCTCGAGGGAGATGCGCGCCGTGTCACACGGCAGTCCTTTAGCAAAGGAAGTTTAAGGAAGTTCCTAGCGAAAGGAGATGGAAGATCTCCCTTGCAGACTGAAGGGAGTACTCTTGTTCCCGGCGTGCTTGAATTTCGAGTCAAGAAATCACCCTCATTTTTATTCATTTCACTTTTACCAGCAATTATAACTAATAAAGGAAAATCAAACATTCACCCGTTCGTAGCAAGTGCTACGAAGGAAACCCATCTGAGGCTTTTCTTTCAAGGAACCCGTATGGGTTTCCTTCGTAGCACTTCCTACGAACGAGTGGATGTTTGATTTTCCCTTTATTAATTACTTCTCTCCACCTTGGGGGTTTCCACAGAACTACTACGTCAAGCAATTATAACTGTTTTATTGCATATAATATAGTATTTGAGCACTGACAAGGATATTTATATTCAGCGGCTACATTCGTCTCTCGAACCGGGCGTTCTCGGAATGGCTGCTGCGTTTGCCCTGACTGCGCCATGTTTTGGTCAACGCGATTTTGTAAGAAAAGACAAGTAACCAAAACTTTTTAGCAATATATAACGTGTTTCTTTCATGACTGCGTACGAGGTGAGCAGCGCCTAATGGGCGCCCAGCGGCAGCTTTAAAAAGTTCGCTTATAGGCCGTGACACGGAGCAAACTCCTTTGAGGTGAAACTCTCTTGTGGTCCTTTAAGGGAAGGAAGTTTGAAGGAGATCCGAGTTGCCCGTGTGACACGGGTATTAAAGCGCTGCTTTGCCTTCATGGAAGAAGGAAAAAGGAGAGAGCTTACGTCACCCAATAAGCCTTGAATAGCGAACGCTTCGTGAAGCCAACCCTTTGGTCAATGGCGTGACCTCTTCCGTCAAGATCATGGAGCAAGAATCGAGATTTGCTGAGACGTTTGGTGGCGCCTCCTTCAGGTGCTTTTCTTCTTCTAGCTGGGCAGTGCGCTCAGTCTCCCTGGCGTCTTTCGCTATCTCTCGTGCCGCCTTCTGTCGGTTTCCTTCTTCTAGCTGGGCAGCGTCTATATGCACCAGTGCATGGTATGGCACGGTGCGATATGGCGTGGGGGGGTGTGCCGTTGCGAACAGGCACTACATCCATTGCAAGATTTTGGCTAGTATTATCTCTAAACAATCTGCTTTGCTACTTGCCATTTCATACTTATATCTACTCTCGATTACGGGAGAGCCCGCAACCTTTTCTATTTGGGACTTCAATAGTTTTTAGAAATAATTCCTACAAAATTCCAAAGTTGAATGCAAAACTCAAGTACCTTATTTACAGCCCCGTGCTAAATAAAGGTGCCATCATTATCTTAAGTGCACCTATTAAGGCACCTAAAGCAGATCAAACAGGTATATCATACCCGGCTCCCAAATACACGACTAACGCATGTGTAATACTATTGCGACACCCTCGTAAGCGTAATAACACTTCTAAATAAGCCGTAGGCACGGATTTCAGATTTCTTTGATTCATATGCTCTAACTTATGCAATTTACTAACATGCGATATCTGATTTTGGTGCAAAGTTTCAATTTCGCAAGCTTCCGGCTTCAATCTTTTTTTTTTTCAATTTTTCGGCACTTCGGCAATTGTAATACAATGTGCTGAACCACACTTCAGCTTTTTTCCATTTGCTATAATTAAACGTCATCTCTCAAATTCCACCTGTTTCATTCTAATCGGGCCAGGGATCGTATCGCGAGCGCATTTCTGAGTTTCACATCTGTTTGAATAAAGAAATACGAGTTGAAGGCGAGCTATAAGTTCGTCTTTAGTTGGGTGCGACATATATTGCTTCACTGTCGAAAGAGCATAGATATGCGAATAAGCCATCACATGACTAATTCAACTTATTTCAAATGTTAACACAAATAATTCTGCAAAGAAATAATCACCGAACTCCTGAATACCTGTAACAGTTGGCGCTGTTTATGAGCCGTCATGATTCTTTTCTTTTTCGCGATCATTCACCTAGACTTCATGCTTAGCGCTGCAACAAGGTTTCATTCGTCTTCGTCATTCTTGGCTTAGGAAAACAAAGTTCCTTCTCTTGAAAGCTTCTCGCTTCCACATGTACTCAAAAGCGCACATTGAATTCTCGTTCTGCTGAGTAGGAAGCAGCAGGAAGTGCCCAGAAGAAAAAAAAAATACATTAATTCAGCTTCGAAGAAGCAGTGCTTCAGGCACAAACATTACGCATTTCGAGACATGCCTCACCAAAAACTAGGTAATTTTTTCTAAATACCTTTCTCATGTCATACCACGTGCACTGGGGAGGAGCTTTTATTTATCATAGTTCAAAAGGGAATGGCGCGGATCGCTGAACCTATTAAAAAGCAACAGTATAGATACTTAGGATATATAGCAGCACATCTGCAAAGAGTGTCTCCGGTCGTCTAGTCGGAACCATTAGGAAAAGCATTTCTTCGCTTTCCACAGGAACATTCGTATGTTCCACTAGTTGTAGGAGAGCTCCCTCCCTCCGTCATCTCCCCTCTTGAATTCCCATTTCATTTAGTCGTCGACTTTGACGATGCCGTCTTATCATCCCGCGATGCGTCGTTGCACTCGGTGATAGAAAACGCGTGCCACAAAAAAAATACGAAATCCTTACTTTTTTATTCCAGGGTCTCCTCCATTACATGAAACCGGGAAACCATCTTTATATTCCATCAACGTCAGCACAAAAGCGGCTTGCAGACGTCGGTTTCTTGCGAAGAAGATGACAGAATAAACAAACGCTGGGACCGAAAGGACTCTAAGAATACATCAAAGTTCTTTTTTTATTTTATTTTTTAAATTTCATTCTGTCTGCGCCATAATTTGTTACCCCCTAATATTTCCGATACCGCAGAGATTCATGAGTCGAAACAAGAGACGAAAGCTTTTCAGCGGTGTGCCCTCATTCTCCGACTCCTGCACGTGCGGCAGCTATTCATCTCTGACAGAGGCAATGATAAACATTCAGTTCTTCTGAGCATTTTTTAAAACTAATTATTTGGCTCTTTCCTCTAACGCATCAAACGTCTTCTCACGCAACAGAGTTGATTAGCGAGTTCGTCACCGAATGATAACTGGCTCTTAATGGGTAAGCATTCTTTGGCAAGCCCCCCAGCCCTATTACGCGAGAAGTGTAATGCCATGTATGTACATAAAAATGCGTAATTTGCAAATACATTTAAACTTTATGATAATGTAAATGTAAGTAGCTTTTAACCGATAAAGATTTTAAAGCAAAAAAACATAAAACGAAAGTTTGGAGGACGCTTAAGTTTCGCCTTTAAGAGTGGAATGCGAAAGCATTCAAAGATCCCCGACTGCTTCTCACGCCTCCCGGCAACTGCAGCTTATGTAACATGTTGGTGAACGCTATGGACGAAGGCGAGCTTTCTAGCAGAAACGCGGTCCCTTGCACGGGTCGGGGGGGGGGGGGGTGGAGGAGGAGGGCCGGGGATGGATGGATGGATGGATGGATGACCGGACGGACGGACGGACGGACGGACGGACGGACGGACGGGCGGACGTTATGAGCGTCCCCTTACTTGGGATGCGCGCAGGCGAATGCCATCTGGAGGTGTTGCATCGAACTGGGCGCGCTGCTCTGTGACTGGTAGTGTTTGACCTTTTGCGTAACATAATTATGTTTTCTCGTATATTCAAATTACAATCCAAGGCTATCATGTCTGTAGGTTGCGTGTAAGTCGTGCTCTAACGATTTTTCTGTCGCATTTTGCTTTGATAAATCCCATTAGTTCAGTAACGTCTCTGCGCTGCACGGAGGGCTTGCTTAGTAGAGTATACGGGGGTTGGGAATGATTTTTGGTGAAAAGACGGTCCACGCGGGACGTCGACGCCGAATTTTCTGGGACATGGGGGGCTGTTAACGCTGTCGTGTTAAAAAGGGAATGTTCATTCAGATACATAGAGCTCTTAGAAAGTGCATGGGGAAGCTAATAGCAGGGGTGGGACAACTGTAATTTGGGGGTAGGCTAACATTAAGTTTGCAAGTGGGCCAACCTAAATTTGGGGCTGGCCAACTTAAAGTTTGGAGATAGGCCAACTGAAATTTTAGTGTGGGCAAACTTAAATTAGGTGGTGAGCCAACTTGAAATTATGGGCCAGCTTAAATCTGGGGGTGGGCCAACTTGAAGTTCAGATGTGGGCTAACTGAAATTTGCGGGTGGGCCAACTTAAAGTTTGCAAGTGGTCCAACCTAAATTTAGGTTGGACCACGAAACACGAAAGGTCACAGGAAAAAGGAACTGGTTCCAATATGGCTATCCACTGCAAAGAGTGCGGGTGCAAGCCTCGCCTAAGAGAGACCATCATTCTGGACAGAAGTCGAGACAGCGTGGCCCGCGAGCTGAAGGAAGCCTTCCACATTAAAAGGAAGGGCCTTGAATGCGTAAGCGAACCATCGAAAATTCTCTATAAAAGTGAGATGTCATTTTTAGAAGCCCATAGTTAAATCTGAGCATGTTGCTGCGCCGCCCGCGCCTGGTTGAATATTCCTAATCATTTAGTTTTTTATGGGGTACTCCCTTACGGCGGTGTTTGTGTATCGCGTAACCATTATCATTTATAGTCATTTGGCCCTGTACACCACGTGTCATCTTCACGAACGTCACCTTCACAATCGTTCTATCGCCTTTTGCCTAGTTACCATGTGATGTTTTTGACAATGCGCGAGTTGCGCCGCCAAATTTGTGTATATATATTGTGTGTTTCCGTCATTAAAGCATCAGTTGTTAGTAAGCGCTCGTCCGTGTCTCTTCTTCTTGTGTCGTCTGTTTGGCGCTATAGTACTTCAGTAATATGCACCAACTAGCCCAACAAAAAGTTCTGCTGGATTACATTTAGGGGTAAGTCAACTTCAATTTCGGGTGGACAACTTCAAATTTGGGTTGGCAGAGCTAAAATGTGGAATTCGGCCAAATTGAAATTTGGGGTGGACCTGCTTAAACTTGCGGCTAGGCCAACTGGAAATTCGTGCATGGGCAAACTACAAATTTCTGGGTGCTCCAATGTCCAATCTAATGCTGCTGAGCGTCCTACGAGTTACGAACACCTCGCTGGCAAGCGAGCGCGCTGAGACGCTCGGGGCGTTTTAATTCGACTGTACTGTAAAGCTGTGCAGCCAGAACCTAAGCGTGAGCTTGCGTAGACAAATAACGCGCGCATAACACACGCTTGCGAGAGTAACAGCGAGGGTGCCATGGCATCACTGTGACGCACTCTCCCGTCACACAACGCTTCACGCGCTACTGTGTGAGCTGGTGTTCTCCTCCGGTCGCTCTGCTCCGTCGAAGCGCGCTCGTGCCCAGCGTTCCAACTCAATTGGTACGATTGCAATGAAAGTGGCTGGATGCGGCGAGAAAATCTGACAATTGCCTACTAAAGCCTAAGCATTCTTTGCCGCCGCAAAGGACGTGGGTAGATGCGCCTAAGCTAGGAAAAGCAAGTAAGCAAAACTAAGTAAAAACGAAGCCACAGCCGAGCCAAACAATGGCTACGCATTAGTAAAGAAATTTCAAAATTTCGTTACCTTTTTCGGCGCACGGGTTGTGGGACGAGATCTCTCTTGTGTCGGAAGGTGTAGATGCTGTAGTCGGTGATGGCACAATGTCACGTTTCTCCATACGTAGCCTACGATCAAGTTATTTCTCCGCCGCCTGGTCCTGGTTGAGAAGCGCGGCCGTCACCGAAGTCCACCGCGAGTCTCTTGCCGAGATGCGCCGTTTCGTCCTGACAGGCCCCCGTAGCTACGCCTAGACCAGCACTTGCATGATATTGAAGCGAATGGTTGGACTAGTATCTGGCCTCCAAGGAATAAACAGCGGTGAATAAAGCGCAGCTGCGAAGCCGTTGTCATATCATCGTTGTTACGCTGTCACTTTGAGGTCGTAATGCCGCCTTTGTCGTTACGCCGTCTTCGTCTTGTAACCATCTTCACTTCACTTCACTCTATTACCTTAAATACCCCATTGGAGGGGTATTACACTAGGGGTGGTTGATAAAATAAATATTACAAACACGTGCTTAATTTGGAATATGAATTACGAAAGCTTCAGTAAAGGCAGATGGGCTTGTGATGGCTGCGTTGGCGTGTGGAAGGCCGTTCCAGTCCCTTCGTTAACCATCGTTAACCATCGATAACCATCGCTATCGAGCCGGCTTTCAGCATCTCCATCTTTGTAATTCTATCGTCATCATAACGTTGTCGTTACTCTGTCGCGCCACGTACCAAACCATGTCGACGATAACTCATGCAGCAATGATCTAAGACCATTAGCGACGTCAACAGTATGCGTCCGAAGTATTTCTGGTACGTCAATTTGATTTCTGCGATCCGCGTAAGCTATTCACTTACCACTTGAGAATCATCTTCGATTATTTGTGCAACATTACATTTTCAAGATAAAGAAGCAGATTCGCAATGGTGTACACCTTCGTCTGTCGACGTCCCTTTGTTAAATTGCAGGGCAGACGGGAGTTTGCCCTGCAATTTAAGCACACCGCTTGAATTTTTGTCCTAACTAGAAGCCCATTGCATAGCTATGATTATTAGGTCAATAAAGCCATTTTAATACATTGAGCATGTAATCATTTTAATTTCTGCTGCTCGTATTTATTTCCATTGTTGCAAATCACCAAAGGACATCCGCAGTTAGCAGAATGGTTGCTTGTTGAGCTAGATGGTTCATTGCAACCTATGTAACAGAGCAAAAAAATAAGGAAACAATTGCGATAGAGACGAAATAAAAGAGCGCTGAAAACAGCATTCTTATCACTCTGTCTCTGTCGTCATCCCTTCGTTATTTCTTTCACGTTGTTACATGAGTCGCACTTAACATCCTCAGACATCCCAGAACATATTGTTCTTTTCAACTGCATTGCGAAGTCTAAAGTTGAATTGGTTTTGGAGTCGTAGCCTCCAAAACGTTTATTTTTCGTATTTCTCACATAAAACCAGCTCCCACCCGCAGTGTACAAAAAATGACCATATTTTAAAATTTCTCTGTCGTATCTGTCTCTTGAGGTCCATATGCGTTGCTCAGTCAGAGGAAAACCGAAATTTAGCTTTTGAGTCTTCATCACGGAAGTTTTCGTTGGTATTTTCATTATTCATGTAACTTTAATTTTCGTCTGGCGTGAATGGAGGGTGGCTAGCAAGCAGAGCAAGGTCGAATCTGCTACAGTGCATAGCTGATAGAATTTCTGGCGCGACGGAAATCATTTTCGTCGTCGTCTTTATTGGCACAAGAAAACCGGCTCCCAAAAATATTGCTACGGGGAGATTACGCTTAATAGAACGTATTCAAAAAAATCCTGGCAAGAAGACATAGTACTGCAGCCAAGACTGAGGTCACGTTGAGCACCGAGCTCAAAAGCGTACGCACAACTTAAGATTTGGCGTAATCAGTTTTCTAAGAAAGGTACGAACAGATGGGCCTCACGTGTCAAGCTCCGTTTGCGCATTAGTCCTTGCGCATGGCGTTGTTGTCCACAATGTACACCCCCTATTTCTTTTAATAAACACTTGATTGATGCGCTTCGTACGTACTGTTGTCGTCTCTGTCTTCAAATTTGCAGTACTGCTTTTTAAACATAAGTACAATATTCCAACTAGCTACAACGCAAGCCTTAAACAAAACTTGGGTGCGATGTTCCCAGCAGCGTATGCTACCCACGGGCTACGTTATTTTACCAAGCCCCAGGAGTGGTTCAGCATCCGTTTAAAGGACTGTTCAGATTTAGGAACTTGTATTTGTGAATGCGCAACAACGCTGAGTAGACCATAAATATGATCGCTTTGACGCAAACAAGGGAGGACGGAAGGGAACCAGAGGATTTGGCGCTCCCCTTGTTCCCTCCCGTCCTTCCGTGGTTGCACCAAAGCGATGACATTTATGATCTACTCAACAATATGAACCGACTGGCCCAGCAACATGTACTTTTGAATGCTACCACTGCTTCTTAGAATGCAAATTTCACGTTCGTTTTGTGATCAGTGCCTTTGGAGAATGGATCAACCGATCGTTCTTTTCTGTCGCGCACTTGTCGTGATCACCTTCATGATGTACGCTCACTTCATCTATCCTCTTTGCTAAGCACGAGGTCGCGGTATTGAATGCCGGCCATGGCGGCCGTATTTCGATGGGGGCAAAATACGAAAACACCCGTGTACTTAGATTTAGATACACGTTAAAGAACCCCAGGTGGTCGACATTTCCGGAGTCCCCCGCTACGTCGTGCCTCATAATCATAAAGTGGTTGTGGCACGTAAAACCACATAATTTAATTTTTCAATCTATCCTCTCATTTCCCTCTCTAGCGCAGAGCTGCAAGCCAGTTATTACCAGCTGTGGTAGCAGCGGCCATGGCGTTGCGCTTCTGAGCACAAAGTCCCTGTTCCCGGCTACGACGGCCGCGTTTCGATGGAGGCGAAATGCAAAACGATCAAGTGCCTAAATTTAGGCGTACAATAAAGAAACCCAGCTGATCAAATTATTTCCGGACTCCCTCACTACGGAGTCCCTCCTTAAGATCGTGATTTTTGATCGCAGAATACCAGATATTTTAAATTACATAGTCACCATCGACTTCACCTCCCTGTCTTTCCTTTTATTCCTTTTTTTCTCTATCTCGCTCTGCTTGTGTGTGTGTTTAGAGAGAAATTTGGTGCCTAAATGTAATCTCCTTGGAGTATTCTGAGCTCGTTGTTCAATGTAAGGCAAACAATTTTGTGCACGTATTCTGAAGTTTCCGGAGACGAAGGATCAGCTAGCGGGAGAGACAACCTCTCCACATCTGCAGTTACGCTTCAGCGTAATTTTCTTTTCTTTTTTTGCCCCCAGTTGCCGTGCCAGCAATTTGCTCGCTAAACCACCGCATATTTCTAGCTCACGCAAGGTAGCATCGTTTTTCAGTTGAGATTAGTGGAACGTTGTTCGACTGAATAAAACACAGGCTATCTATCTATCTAAGTAGAGTATTTTTGAGTAAGTCCCGTTAGCATAATTTCTTATTTGTATGCTCCGAAGAAAAGAAAAATATGTGTAACGCCAGCTTGGGATCTAGAGACACTTTTTTCTCGGGCCTCCCTTATGGCTCCTGATATATACCATGGCGCTCACGTACTGCACCATGGTTGAAACGGAAAGGAGCAGCATCGAAGTTCCAGCTCGGCTTCCGAAGAAATGTAAGCGTATTACATCTGTTTGCTGGTTTCATAATGCCAGGGCGAATACGTGCTGCGGTAAAAAAGACATTGCGACGGTGAGAAACCTCATGCTGGAGGCGCCTTTGCGAACCTTTTCGGTCCAAAACACCCGGTAATGAACTACACCCGCGTGACCAAACAATATAGAGCACCATTAGCTTATTTTATGTACACAGCAGCACGTAGGTCTCTCCCACACATTTCCGATAACTCCTGCCTTGTGCCAGCTGACACCATCACATGACTGCAGATTTTATCATTTCATCACACCACCATCATTTCACCGCCGGACAACCCCGAGCTGCTCTTCCTTTCTCTTGGCACCTATTCTTGTCCAATAGGTCACCGGTTTTCTACTCCGCGGTCCACCCAGCTCTTTCTGTTCCTCGTAATCTCATCACTGACGTATATTTTCCCCCGTCATTTAAGACAACAGCTTCTCGCGCCGCTGTCATTCACGTGGTCATCTACATGCACCACCCAGAGATATAGGTCAGTCTCGGCGTGCTCTGTTTTCGTGAGCTGATCGAGTGACAATGAAATGCACAGCGCCCCACACATCTGAAAAATTATGGGGTTTAACGTGCCAAAACCACTTTCTGATTATAAGGCGCGCCGTAGTGAAGGACTCCGGAAATTTCGACCACCTGGGGATCTTTAACGTGCACCTAAATCTAAGTACACGGGTGTTTTTCGCATTTCGCCCCCATCGAAATGTGGCCGCCATGGTCGGGATTCGATCCCGCTACCTCGTGCTCAGCAGCCCAACACCATAGCCACTGAGCAACCACGGCGGGTCCCCACACATCTGACTGCAATGACTATGTCTATCAGTAGTTTAACGTCGACAACATAAAGAAGAACAAAAAGGAAGGCACCAACTTGTGAAGGAGCTTGCATAAGAAACCATCCTTCCCGATGCTATGGTTCCAGCATTCTGAGAATAGCAACCATTGCTTAGCAATCTAGGGAATTTCGAAAAAGGAGGCAACCATTGTAAACAGCGTCAGGATTTTCGGCGTTGCCTGAAGTTTTACGTCAGTATATATACATTCTACTCGGTAGGCTCCTTTCAGAAGAGCAGCAAACAACAGTGGTAACGGGAACGGATCCATGCCACCGTTTATTTATTAGCGAGACGCATAAGAAATCGTACGCCTCCTTTGTCCCAGTAATTATTATCTTGAGGCCACAGAATTCAACCCATTCTAAGCATGCTGAACCAATGTGTTTCTCAACGTTCTCGAAGCAAAGTGCTTTAAGCAACGTACATAATTCGCACATAATTTGAAGAACGCTGCATCAAAGTATCAACATAAAGTAGTTTTCGCAGCGCCCCCCCCCCCCTAAATATATATGTGAAGCCTTTCCGCACGTGTAAAAAAAAAACAGAATGGAAAGTTTGCCACGAAGCATGAATACAGGTTGGCGGGATTAAGCACAGAAATTCGCCTGTTCTATGTGTGGTAAATGTCGTGTACCCTGTGCCCATCTGGTACAGAAGCGAGGGAGCAAACTGGGCAGTGTGCAAATCTCAGGTTTATGATAGCATAAAATGAAAACAGAGAAGCAAGGTCCATATAGGCACGTCATTAAGCGCAGCGCTGCAATTCATGCAGGTGCATCCATATGCTCCAAGAGACCACTGTCACTGACAGACATAACGGCAAAGACAAGAAATCACTGCCCGAGCACTCTGTACAGATGGTTAACCAGCAAAGCTGAAATGTGCGGCCCCGGTGTTTATCACTGGGTTAATCACGATGCTTTATTAAACGACAGCTTGGTAGGCAGCTGGATCCTCGGTATAATCAGTTGCTGCTTGTGCTAAGCTGCGCGAGCCTTTTCTTGTGCCGGGGCGGCAGCATCGGCGTGGTGTAGACGAGCTCCTTCCCGGTTCTGCTCGCGGCGTTGCAGATCGAAAGCTGCCTGCTGCTCAGGAGTACGTATGACGCGTGGCCTACCCATTTTGGAGCCGGAGAGAAACTACTGCGCGTGGGCTCGGCTGCGACGGAGGGCAGCGACATCAATACTGGCGCAGCTAATTTAACACCACCTACATAGCACAAGGCATTTTCACTCCCATCCATGACGCCATGTTACCTGGCCCGGGTGCCATAGCATCTAATGGGGATGCTCCCGAGTAGTCAAGAGTGATTTTGACGTCACAGCTTTCGAAACGCCAGCCTTGTCAATGAAAATTTCGGGCCAGATCGCGTGACGTCAAGCATCGAAGTAAACAGGCCCTGTGCTATTTACGTTGTGTTGCGTAATCGCGCGCCTCTATTTCTCTATCTTTTTTTTTTTTCGAGCATGCACATAGGCTTGCCTTGGAGGAGTTTTCGGCGTACTGGCGAACGACAGACGGACAGACGGTAGGACGGACGGACGGACGGACGGACGGACTGACGGACGAATCGGCTAACCAGATAAAGCTTCGCTGTAAAAAGTAATTTTACAGGCTTTCCACATTAATAAGACCAAAAAAAGTGCGACAGCCAGGCGTTTATCACATCGAGTGACAAGAATGTAGAATTCATCGGAAGCAATCACAAACCAAAATCCGGTGGCAATGACGGCATGCAGTGACCTTCAGATTTATTTTCCTTATCCTTGAATTCTTATTGTTGAAGTGCGCATGTGCGGAAATAGAGCGGAAGGAAAAGACTGCAGGAATGTTTAAATATTACGTGTAGCTTGAGCTCAGAGACAGTTCTCTGAAATGTGCAATCTACGCGATCGTATTATTTTACCTTTCTTTTGTTCCTTCAAGTAAAACTTCGTTGAGATTGAACGCCTTGAGTGTTCATTTTGATCATGTCCGTTGTCTTCTTCTCGCATTGCAGTTATTAATAAATCAACACCAATTTCCCCGGCTTTCAGTACTTACATCAGCAATTTCAATCCTGAATAGTTTTGTGATTGCAGAAACGAAAGAATCGCTCATTTATGTTCTTCGCATTGAATTGCTCTTGCAACACTTCATCCGATTATCGACAAGGCATGACGCTCACCCGCGTGCTGACCAGCTTCTTCAATGAGGGGAGTGATTTGGCGATACTTTACAAGCTTATGCAGAGGGACGTTCACAGTAACGTCATTTTATGCGTCCAGATAATAGTCATCTACATTGGCAGCTCATGACACCTTCTGTGACGCAGAACATCCCAGATATCGAAAATAAATCGCCACTGCACTACCACCTGTCTCTTTCGCAAATGCACCGATTTCAAGAGAATAGCATGTTTGTTTTCACAGACGGGTCTACATCAAATGTCAACTCCAGCGCAACTTTCTACATTCCTGCATACCGAACAGGCAGAAGTTACCGATCATACCAGAAGACACCGTATACAGTAGCAGAGCTAACCGAAGGTTGTCTATAGTGAAACAAAAAAACGAAACAAAACGAAAGCTACAGCATCTACCTTCACACGATGTCATACGCCTTATATGGACTCGAAGTCGGCATTGCAGCATCTATGTCGAGGTTTACCGTTACGCCGCAGAAGTCCCACTTATTAATGAAATACCCCATCAAGAAACCCTTCAATCTTACGGTTTAGATCCCCTCTCACAATAGCTTTGCTAGAAATGATGAAGCTCACACTCTTGTATACGCAGCTCTCTCACATCCCCCTAAAGTCAAAGCACCAAGAAGTATTCAAGTCGCGAAATCGGACACCCGTGCTCACTTCCTACCGCTTCAGATTGCGTCGCGTGCGCACTGCGATATCAGGCGGTTTCATCGACACGAAGCCTCGTTAGTGCTTCAGATAAGGACAGGCTCTGCATATGCCCTATCATGTTTGTTCAAGACTAAACGTGCCGATTCTCCGCTGCGTACTTCCAACAGTGATGGAAGACTCGTCGAACGCTTTCTGTGGTCATGCCCAAGCAACCACGGTGAAAGCGATGCTCTATGCTTAAGAAATAACAAAATAAAGGCCTCCCACATGCGCGTATTCAACACCTTGTGTTTCCCGAAGGATCGGCTATAGCCCGCAAGGAAGCTTCACGCCTTCTTCTTCTTACATTTCTGAGAGACGACGAATTGTTTGACAAATGGTGAATACCCCAATAACAATGAAGGAGACGCTCTGGCAGAGCAATCGCTGGCCTCGATCACCAGGCTAAACCTATCTGTAGCTAGAGCGCACCACCACCAGCAACGACTCTCTTTGGAATGCTACGAGCCTCATGATTGATTGTTCAGAGTGATAGCAGTCAACATTGGATAGTACATACCAACTGTAAAGGAAACCTTGAAGACATAAAGACAATTTAGTTTCATTTCGATGACCCCGTGATCGATAAAAAAATGAGAACATTCACCACTATTTCTCTCTTTGGTCCCGAGGCCTGTTTTCATCGGCTACCGATCCACGTTGTCATCGTAAGAAATGAGGTGGCAGACGGAATTACTACTGCAGTACTCGAGTTAGGTACTGTGACACACGTGTCATTTTCTTTATCAAACGGCAAGAATGTTATTTTCAACCTTACAGCACGACCTCCGCATGGACACGTGTTTTGACGAATAGGCAAAGTCACCGCTCCTGTACAGCGTTGACCCACGAACGCATTTTCGATACGCTTCCACATCGTCTACGCTTACACGCACCTTACATGTCTCTCTTCTTGTTTCGCGTCAAAAGAATGATGTCCCCACATTGTGTTTTCTGCTATAACCCCGACGATTCAATTGAGCATACGATCATAGAATATCCTCAGTACGCTAAGAGCGTGTTCGTCTGCATGATTATTTCAACATCCTTGACAGACACCCGCTCACAGTGAACAAAGTGCACAGACCATGGTCATGTCCTGCTAAGCAAAAGTGGTCCTTGAATCCCCTTCGCGGTTTGTTAGGTGGACGCTAGCATTTATTTATTTATTTATTTATTTATTTATTTATTTATTTACAATACCTTAAGAGCCTCGTATTTGGGTTTTAGGGATACGTGAAGAAACAAGTTCGTTGAGGTTGGCAAAAAGTGACCCGATAGCGGCTTTGAAGGGAGTGGGGTTGACATGAAGGAGGGCGTTTCAGGAAAGACTGCTACAGTCGATGGCATTCTTGACAGAAAACAATCGAAGGTACGTGGCAGTGCGGGTACGGGGAAGACATACCGCTTTATCGTGGCTGTTGCGTTGAGAAATGCAGTGAGCTGTATTAATGACAGTTGGGGAAACAATAAAAAAAATTACTGATAGCATTGCGATTTTATGATGTTCTTGAATACTTGGTAGTCGTGCTTTTTTATTTTAGGTTCTTTACGTGAATACTGCTGGAGTAATCAGAACGTGTGTGTCTAACGGCACGATATTGTATCGATTCAATGCGACCGGCTAGGACATGTTAAGCAGGATCCCAAAAAGAGCTAGCATTTTCTCATTTGGTTAGAGTTTCGTAAGCTAAGGTGCGGTTAGCGTCCTTAGTAATCTCGGTTATGTGCGTTGATCAAATTATGCGCTGTCTTTAAGTTACATTACGTGTTTTTTTTTCTTCTTCACCTTTTGCTGCTTCTTTTTTTTTACATTTTGATTTCGCAGCCATGTTTTCCTTATACGATATATCCCGCGTAATTTGGGCCAAAATATTGAAATATGCAAGTGTCACGTAACACCAAGGTGTGTTGTTTTCCGTCGCTTCGAGCTAGTTTGACTATTTGTTTGCATTAAACCTAATCGCACAATTAGTCACTATTATTTGCTCAACTTCTCAACTATTCTATTCAGAGTAAGAGTTTCAATGCGAAAATTGTAGACCATACTGAAAAATTCCCGATCGAGCCTTCAGTTGCTAACTACGCGCCACATAAAAGTTTTTTCCAGGCCAGGAAGAAAGCCGCGATACAACGAGAACTGTGGAAAACACCGGAATACAAACACGTTTCGTGCTTTTCAAATTGCTGCACTTCAAGTGCGCCTTACGGAGCCAAAAAGAAAACAAAAATCGTTATTCGAAGAGGAAAGCAATAAACAGTCAATTTCTGATGCAGGCGACATCAGTGTTCGAGTAAAAAAAAAAGTGTCCTTTGACGTGAATGCACTAAGGAAAGACGCAAGAAACGCGTCTTCAGTTTCTTGTTGTTGGTGCGCTTGCCCAAATGACGTTAAATTTACAGAAAAATTATTGTTACCCTATCATCCCTCTATATCGGCGAAATATCAAGCCCAGAGGCAGTTCGAATAATTTCAGTAAACACACGCATGTAAAGAGTGTTTCTCTTTTCTTTTTTTCTCATAACTAACGCATCTAACGATCCGCCGGGTTTACAGGAAAGTAGGTAGTAAACTTGTCTTACCTTACGCGGCCTGCAGTAGAAAATAGGCGTTACGCTTCTGAAAGCGCAGTCTGAGTGTCAGAGAGTCTTTGCAAACATACGGCAAGCACTGCCGCTTTAGTGGAAGCCAGTAAAATACGGGCCGTCTCACGAAAGCGGGTTCACCTACAGAACTTTGGGCGAGCTAAATATTTATATGCAGGTTGATAAAATACAGCTTTCCCTGCATGCTAGCTTAGTGAGCAGCGTCATGCTAGAAGTTGTGCACGCGGTACTTCCGAGTGCAGCTGGTTAGGTTAAGTTTTTGCTCGTTTCTATCCGGGAGATGTCGTTGCGCTGTATCAAACCTTTCCATCAAAGCTACTGTAAGCGCCAAGAACTACAAAGATTTATAAAGATATCCTCAGACACGACCACATGAATCTAAACAATGGAACGCTGCGGTGTTTTCACCTTGGCGAGCCCGTCTCTGACGCCTAAAAGAGTAAGAGGGAACGCATCGCCCTGTTTCCTCCTTCCGCAACTCCGTCGTATTACTACAGCGTTGCCTTTATGGGAAATACAAACCCGACATCTTCCCGAGTTCCTCTTTGAAAAACCGCTACTGCAAACGAAAGCACTCCTTAGCCGCCTCTGCGTATTTGTTCACAGAGAGTCTGAAATGCTTGGCAGGCTAATGCGCACTGTCTAGCCTGCCTCGCGCCGCTGAGGAGCCTTCAGCACTAAAAGAAAATTCGCATAACTTAGCTGGTTATTCCTACTTTCTCCCAACATGCAAATGCCATCACTTTCTCAACGAATTCGCGCACCACAGCTGTGCTAAACCGGATAATCCTCAACACTCCATCGCAGCAGCGGAAGGAACTGTCGCAGACTATACTCCGATCCGTATTATGGTAATTACGCGGAAATATCGACGACGTTTACTGGTATTAAACTGAGATTTCTACGCTCGCAAGAAATGATTTATACAAGTTTCGCTGACACGGCACATCGTAAGTGCGCTAACTGGCAATCATTAGTTTTCAGCGGTGTTTACGGTCTTCTGTAGCTTTTTTTTCTTTTTTCTTGCTTTATCGAAATGCTTCCCATAACTAGGTTGTTTAATGAAGGACACAGGAGCAATCACATCCAGCCTCAGCAAAACAAGCTTGTATGAACCCGCTACCAAAGCGCTTTGATCGCGGCACAAAACGCTAACCATCCACTATGCAAAAGGCTCCCTCGCAAACGACGCTAACGGAGCTCTTCATGCTGTGTTCTCATTAACGAATCCGCCGGTTATCGTGGTTGAACCGCACACTTGCTTTGTTTCGCGACGTCGCTTCGAAGCGTTGAGGCGGAGCCCTTCTGATGAGATAGCAGTCCTTGAGTGAACAAGCATTCCTCCGGCACTATTTAATTATCTCGCAAACAACATCCATCTGGCGCTTGCATCGCCTTAAAAATCATGCCGGAAAGTTTTGGATGCATATCACATGTCAGCTTGGAGACATGTATTCGCAATGATAAGATATTATAGAACATGTCTATAGCCAAGCCTCTCAACGCCCTGACTTGCCCGCAAGAAACTCATAAGGGCGTTCTAGGTCGCCTGTCGACGCATGCGTCCGTGGCATGATGGTTTCAATATCACCGCTTCCGTACTATAACTACGAGCGGGTGGCTGCTGCACATGTGTTACCCTGCCAAGCAGTATTGCTTTTGGTTGCTCGGAACAGACACTGAATCGACGCTGCTTGCACGTGCGACGGTTTTGCGTTTGCCCAGACGCGAAAAGGAAAAAGCCACAAAATAAGTAAACCTTTACACTCAGTGGTGTGTTCTGTTTTATTTAACTGTTGCTTATAAGGTGTGTATGTTTCCTCTTCCCCAGCCTAAACTAATAACGTGGATTAAGACACGGGACCCTTCTCAAAGGTCCGGGTTGCAAAATCAAGCGTCTTTCCTTTCTTTAGATCACTATCTCTTTTCAGAGGCGCTCTCACTTGTGCGCGCTCTGCCTCCGTAGCCTTCCCTTCATAGCCACAGAAAACTATATGCGCGTGTAAAGAGGCCCTCAGTTGAAATCTTGCCGGCAGACAGTTTTAATAATCTTTACGTAATTATTTTTTACCCAGTACTTTGTTCAATGTGGCGAGTTTACAAAGTCACGAAGCCGCTTGAAGCAAGAAGTGCGAAGTTCAGGTAAATCCGCGTATTTCCCATAATTCCCATACTTTCTGAACCGACCCAATTGCACCCCCCGTAGACACAAACACCACAGTTCACTCTAGTATTTATCGTATGAAACTCTCTGCTTTTTCGGGTGCCATACAAGTTGGTATGACACCCGACAAAGCAGAGAGTTTCATACGATAAATACTAGAGTGAACTGTGGTGTTTGTGTCTACGGGGGGTGCAATTGGGTCGGTTCAGAAAGTATGGGAATTATGGGAAGTACGCGGGTTTACCTGAACTTCGTACTTCTTGCTTCAAGCGGCCACCAACCACTCTGCGCATATCTTCATCCTAAAAGCTCGCGCAACTTCAGTCATTTATGTTGAAACGCCTAAATTGATCGTATTCCTTGTAACCTGCAAGTGCGGCAACCGCACGTTGCTGTTACACCCATCGTCTTTTCTGGAAATCGTCTGCTATGGCTGCTGTAGTGGCATGCAACGGAAAGTTTAAATTTGCGCTAAAATGTATCCTAAAATGTATCAGCGAACAATAGTGGGCGGAGCCATGGCGTACATGCGCTGGAAGGAATTGACAACGTTATATTACCCCACAAAATCTGATTTTTTTTAAAGAAATAGATTCATTGTGTTGGGCACCTAAGAGTAGCCAGTGCCAGAGCAATCGATGGGTAGACATCCTCTATTCCTTCCGGAAAGGGACCGACTCAGGCTATTCCGAAAAAAAAATCTGTTTTGTTCGGCATATTAACGTATCTCTGTTGCGTACAGGACACTTCGACGTGGTGAGTGTTCGCGGTTTTATAACGTCGCGTGAACGACAGGTGAAGTGGGCGCTGTCCGGTAATATCTTAACCAATCGCGGAACGTTAGCGGGGAGAAAGGCGTAAAATTAGAAAGAAATACTTTTGTTCGGTCAAATCATACACAATCAATGTCTACACGTCATAACAGATGGACGGTGAGTTATCGTAGTCTTCGAACCGTTGCGTGACACACAGGCGAAGAGGAGGGGTCACCCGAAATATGTTTGATTAATCGGGGAGTATGATTCCAGAAATGCAATAGAGACAGTTTGAAATGGCTTTACGTTATAGCGCCCGTGGCTTAAAACAAAACAATATCAAAATGAAGTGAATCTCACAACCCATGAGCACGTTGACGAAATGGTTCTGGAGAGGCCACTTTTTTTTTCGTTTGCCATCTCAGAAGGGTTTAAAAACTTCTACGACTACCTGGAGTTTACTACTCAATATATTGCTTTTTGATATCTCGCTTCCACCCAAAGTGCACAACTTAACACATTTGTTAACTTTCTTTTTTCGTGTCACGGAGAAAGTGAGCATATCGGCAATATTGAACACCTGTTGCCCTGCGGCCGACAGTTGTTTTATTTGTGTGTGTATGCGTTCGGTACTCATGGCCGACGAAGAAATTACAAGAAACATGCTTTTATATAACGTCGCATATGTCAAGGAAATAACTTTTTTTCGAAAGAGCTGCTCTAGTGTGTTTACTTTGCTTTCACTACCAAGATAGCTATTTCGCTTTGCTTCTTCACGCAATTTCCTTCAACGCATTTCATCGGTACTACGAGATTTTTCAAGCCTTGTGAAGAAACGCTCCTGCGCCACAAATGCCGCCTTGGCCATCTTAACCCATTTCTGGCATTTTGTCTAGCTTCGTGCGTGGCTCTAATGCATGGGGCGCGACTATCGCCTCCAAAGCCGGCGAAGAAGAGGGCTTGCGTGCTGGTAGCGCGAGAATGGAATGTTTTGAAGCAACAACACGCTACCGCGCACGACCTGAATGGCCGCGGTGTCGACCGCTCCCAAGATCCCGCTGCATTATGGCTGGCCGGCCTAAATAAACCGTGGCTATGGCGCCTACCTCTTCGCGCCGCCTGGCACAAATTGGTGACCCGGGTGACCGAGCACAGCCATGCCAGCGTCCACCCCCAACGTTGCGGTAGCACCGGCAAACTTCAAGTTTTAGGAATGAAATCACTTCCTTTAAGGAATCTGCAGAGCGTCACAGCAGTCGCGAGCATGGTACCTATATCTGATACATGTACCACTTGTTTATATGAGATATTTGCAATTCTCGGCACCGTCAAAAACATACATCGCTAAAAGAGATAGAGGCATTGATCTTTTTTTTTTGTGCTCTTCTTGTGTTCGCAAATGTACGGTTCGCATGAATCCCCGAAAAATACTTCTGGTGCCCGTTCACAACTCACTCTTCGACTTCTCGTGCGTTTCGAAAACGCCTACTCATTTAATAAACTTGAATTGCAATAGCATTTTGTTGATACGTTCCTGTTTCCTAAGCTTTCTTGGTTTAGTTTCTATATGGTCATGCGTATTAGCTTGCCGATCTCTACGTTTCTCCTGCCTGGCTGTATCGCCCAAAAGTTGCTATGGTGCCCAACTGATTCCCGTCGTCTTCGCCTACTTGGACTGCCGCGCGTTATCGCTGAAAGCGAACACTTCGTAGAACTGACCGTACGGTGCAGAAGGCAAGTTCAAATCGTCGCCTCGTTCAGAATGTCAGAAGTTTCGAACGCCATGCTGAAATCGTCACCGGTCGCAACATGGCTCACAATGGCGAAAGCCGGGAGGAAGTATAGACGATGGCACAAGGGTTTGCTCCACACCCAAGTTCGCGGACGCTATTGTCAGACCTTAGATAGCTCGCCCACCCTCCCGCACGCAACCCTTCCCTTGCTCAATGGGAAACCGCTTTTTCTAGCAGAGTCAAGGACGACCAGCGAAAATTGATCGAACGAGCCAGCCGGATCACAGCAGCAAGTGGGGCCCTGGACTGAAGTGTCTGCCATCCGGAAATAGCCAGCTAAAGACTAAATGAAGTTATCAGCTTCTATTACACGCACGAGTTTTTCGATACGCAAGGCTGCAAGGAAGCAGGAAAATAGCTGAAAGTACTTGCCATTGCCGAATACTCGACCCGAGCGCCAGATAAAAATCACTAGCTCCGCGTGAGGGTTCGATCTCCACCGGTGACAGGTTATCTTCTCGCCCACCTTCATTTCCCTTTTCCTTGATTATTTTCTACATTTCAACTTCAACCACAGCTAACTAATTATATGCTTTCATTGGCTCCATTGCCTGCTGGCTTTATCATGATCGAAGGAGCAATAGCGCAAGCTGGAGACAAGGACAGAGGAGGCAAGACAACACAAGCGCATGTGTTGTCTTGCCTTCTCAGTCTCTGTCTCAAGTTTGCGCTATTGCTCCGACATGATGTGCTGCCAACAAGCCCGAGCTGCTCTTGTGAACTTCACACGGTCGCAGTTTCATATAGTGCAATTCACGGCTGCACCTCTACAAAGACTGTTTAACGTTCCGTCTAGCACCACAGCGATAACAAGCTCTGTTGACGGTGTTTTCAATAGTTTATTGGCTTCCTGTTGAAACTCAAATAAATTTTCGGGTATGACAATCCCTATGACTAATCAGTACTGACGCCGGAAGCAATGTCGGATGTTACGTTTGCCTGGTTCATACATTCCTTTTCCGTGATCTCCTAAAAGCCATACCAATAGGGATCTAGCGCATTTCTTAATGTACGTATCGTACAGAAGCGTATTCCACTCAATGCACACTTCATATGACCACCATTCCAAAAATTTGCGCGGTGCTTTAAAGAAATTATAAAGATACCATTAGCCTTATTTCGACTGAAATGAAGATGTCAATGAAACATTTAAAATAAAAGAACACCTTTCGAGGAAGTTTTACATCTTTTCGAAGTAATACGATTTAGAGGGATTACTCGACCAAGAGGAAGTGGAAAGCTCAGTGTCCACTCAGGACAGATACGACGCCGCGTTCCGGGCCACTGACCTTAGCACGAGTGCAATGACCGAGCGCGGTTATCCTTCTTTGAGACCCGTCGAAATAATTCCGCGTGCTGGACAACCCCTCTGCCAGAATCGATCGCTGATTTTTCGAGGGAAACGTCCTCTCGCTTGTGAAAGCAACCGGGCCGCAAAGGATCTTTTAAATATCCATGGATTCAGATACCCCAAACGACATCAGCGGAATTTAAAATGAACGCAGCGCTCCCTGCAGGCGCCAATCGCCAACATGTGCTAAGTTAAACTTCACAACTTGTCTTTCTGTTGTTTTAACCGCGTTTTTGTAATCGCCCGAGGGCTCGGAAGCAGTGTCCACAAAAAAAAAGGAAAGCTTCAATGGCGCCTAATCTTTCCCTTTATAAGAGTGGAGCGCGATAGCATTCAAAGATGCCTGACTGCTGTTCAAGCTTCCTGGCAGCTGCAGCTTATGTAATCATTATGTTTACTGGGAAGCGGTGGTGGAAAATGCTATTCGCGAAGGCAATCTTTCTGGTAGAAACGCGGCCCCTTGCGTGGGACTATTCCGAAAGTAGTGCAAAGCCATGCCAAAAAAATTACACCATTTTCTGGTTTCTGTTATTGTTTCGCAGTTTTAATATTTAAGTCTGAGAACGTCTAACATAAAAGGCAAGCGCTGTCGCTTTTTCTTTGATGACATTTGGCTGTGGGCTGTTATTCTCAAAATACCGAGGAATAACTTTGTCAGGTATGTCATACAAGGTGCGATGAACTTTAGTGATAGAATGGTGTGACAATATAATCCGCATACCTCATTTACCGCATACCACGTAAGGCGTGGCATATATATATATCTATATATACTTAAATACATACGAAAATTTTCGCTCACGGACAACTCCGCTGACGCGGGTGCCGACACATCTTCGGCGACACGGGGGTCCTTAACGCTATCGCATTAATAAATGTGGCTTTTTATGGGCTTGAACCAGTGTTGCCACAGCTGAGGATTTATCAATATACGTCTGCCCATTTTTTTTCCTTTAGATATTTGGGGATCTTCGTGATAAAGCTTTGCAAACTACTCATTTTTGACGTCCTTTAGAAAAACAACAGTGAGATCAACTTTTTTACAGTTTGTTTTTCTGTTCGCGCTACTTGAGATTAAATTTTGTTGCGTACAAGCTACGAGTAATCTGTGCATTTTTCTTTATATTGGTTTTCAGGCTTCAGCCTAGTCCAAAAAAGACTGAACACTTTACACAGCAACGTAGTGTACGGTCTAGAGTATGCCACTGGCAGCGAAAAATGCATAGGTAAGACTGGACAACAAATTCATACGAGACTCAACGGTCATCGCACAGATACAAAATACAATTTGCCTAAAGCAGCAGCCCGCCGCTTCATTACCACGGCCAAATAGAGGCTTACTGGCTTCAGCCCCGCCTCCTACGACATTTTTTCGTGCTTTCATGCACCGCCGACCAAAACTACCCCGGCGCCGGAAATCATTCTGGATTTTGTCAAAAGTGTTTTTTTGTATGCTCAAAAAGGCATTCCAGCGCGAACATTGACAACGCGGGCTGGATTTCATGGCACCTCTAATGCACCGGGAGTCACATAACGCAAGGAGCCTCATCTGAGCACAAAGGTTCTAGGGAGTTTTGATGGCGAGCGGGCTCGTTGTGGCATCTCGCGGAGGCCGCGGAATCTACAGAGTGCGTGAATTTTAATGCCGAAACATTATGGGCATAAAGTTCTCATAAACTTTTGATGCGAAAGGTGCATTGACATTTCCAAAGTCGTGCTTTAGATTTTCGATTCGGAACTTTGTGGGTTTAATGTTCTTATAAGCATTTGATACCAAAGGTGCATTGACATTTCCAAAGTCGTGCTTTAGATTTTCGATTTGGAACTTTGTGGGTTTAATGTTCTTATAAGCATTTGATACCAAAGGCTCATTGACTTTTCTAAAGACATAGATCGGCCCATACAACGAGACAAGCCAAATCAACACACTATCATACAAGTTGGCAAAGCACGCAGCGACTTACTATGAGACGAAGCGTTGCGGTGCTTCATTTGCGCCATCATGTCACAGAAAAGAATATCAAATTTTTTTTTCGCCTGCGCCAAAGGATCGATGCTAAGACAGTAAAGCCAGCAAAGGTAACTACGTTCTTATTTATTTTTTCTACTGTGACTTTTATTTGCGAGGACCCCATACAGCCTCTTCAATTTTCCTGTTCTCGCTACTCGCGGGCTGCCTGAGCTAGCCATAGGGCGTGCGTTTTTCTCGTGTTGCCCCGACGACCACGCAGCGCACTTTCGTGCGCGTTCGTTTTTCTCTGGCCGAGTGGATGTTGGCCTGGCAGAGTTTTGGACGCCTTCTGGCTAACATACAAAAAGAAAGAAACAAAGGTCGCTCGCCGCCATCACTTTGGGGACTCGATGGATTGCAACGCCTCCGCATAAGGGCATCACCCTCACTCTGATGTTATTGCAACCTCTCCGTAAAGTCTTTTGTCTCGCCGGTGTAGGATACTGAGCAGTATGCGTATGGTTCTCTGTGGACCAAGTGTCTGACGTTTTCTTCGATATTCCTTCGGTAGCCACATTAGCTGCCCAAAGTAGGCATTCGATTGTGGCTAACATGCTTTACTTTGCATACTTCTTTCCACTTCGGTGCGCCCGCCCCACGAAAGAAGAAATACACTGTTGCGACGCGGCGAATGGTCGCATGGTGAAAGTTCGATTTCATTACTTCTTTTGCGGAAAGTGATGGGCCAAGTGACTCTGATACTCTTATAATATTATTGCAATTATATGGACACTTAAGAGGAAGCTTTAGCTCGGGCCCAACTCCGACGCGGCCTATTCAAACACATGTAAAACTCAAAAACGTTTTTATGAGGTAACCCCTGGACCGATTTTGATGAAATTTGTTGCATTTGAAAGAGAAAGTTAAATTCTAGTGACTGTTGGAAGCGGAATTTCGATTTAGGGCTTCAATTTTCTTAAAACGTTTTTCAAATATTTGACCGTTCGAGAAAAATAGAAGCACGAAGCTTACAAATTCATAGCTCTGCATCAAGAACTGATATCGCGGTTCTGTAAACGGCATCCATTAGATCATTCAAAGCGGACAAATTCAGTATGTCATTTTACATCTTACGTGAATGTGTTACGTTGGTTACAATGGTATTGCAAAAGTTGTATTTCCCTATGATTAAATTTTTTTTATATTTATGTGTAACATATCAATTTTGTCCGCTTTAGATGTACTATTAGATGCAATTCACAGAATTGTATTATCGTTTTTAGTGGTTGAGTTACGGAGTTGTAAACTTGATAGTTTCGTTTTTTGAAAATTTTCGATTGTTGCCAATTTTTAACAAAAAATTGACGACCTAACTCAAAAATTCGAAACCAACAGTCACCAGATTTTAAGTTTGTCTTTTAAATGCAACAAACCTCGTCAAATTTGGTGCAGTGGTTGCCGAGAAAAACGAATTCTCCTTTTACATGTATTTAGATAGGAGCACTCGAGCTAAAGCTTCCTCTTAAGGCGCATTCCTGCCGTCGCCGTCATGTTTCGTGTAAACTCCGAGAGCTGAAATCAAAAGTTTTACGGCAGCCCATGTGGCCGGAAAAATACACGTTGAATAAACGCGAAAAGACTGCGTGATTTCAAGGGCTGGACTACTACTACTACAAGCAAGAATATCGGGGAGCAAGGCTAAGGTGCGTATGCTGGAAAACGATACCTTCTATGCCCGTCGCCGATTAGAGTTCTTGCTCCCTGCCTAATTTGCTTCAATGCAGCTGGACGCTAACTTTCAAGAATGCGTTAGAACATGACATAACAGCTACATGCACTCTGCCAAGCTGGAAACACTGGTTCCATCCTGAAACGGTACATCCCGAAGTTTACCAAGAGAGGCTGTACACATTCTTTCTTCCTATAAACGTGACAAAGCGGAACTCTCGGTCCTGAGCCTTGGTCGAAACTTTAGCACAGGGCCCTCACGAGATACGAAGTAGCTGATTTGTGCTGTTGAAAAGGCTCTAAGCCAAGTCGACGCCACTAGACGTGACGAAGCTAGCACGCGTGTTATTAACGTGCTTTCTAGGCTTCGAAACCCCTCTTCAAACACCGCGCTGTCGCTAGAAGAACATGAGGGTGCATCTACATCAGATTCTGCTGCGAATCTGGTCATGGAGGACGTCGAACGTCGGTCGTTTGCATCGTTTACTCCTTCTCCAAAGGTTTTCCTGGGATATGTAGATGATTGCTTCTGTATATTTCACAAGGATCATCTCGCTACCTTCACTGCTCGTCTTAACAGCGCGGAACAGGCGATTCAGTTTACTGTCGAGCAAGAAGCATACGGTTGTCTATACCGTTTCTTGATGTTATTGTCAAGCGCTGTGATTCTGGCCTTTCTTTCAACGTCTGCAGCAAGCCCACACATACAGCCCGGTACCTGCATTTTTACTTCATGCAAAAGGTCTGTTCCTGCTACGCTGTTCCAGCCAGCAAAAAACATTTGCACAAGACAGGAGGACTGCACGCGTGATATCGGTAGCATCTGTGAAGCGTTCAGAACCTGCGGTTACCCTCTGTCCTTTTTGTGCTCGGTAAGGAAAGAAATGTCAGTCCCAGAAAGACAGCGCTCTACGTCGTCACCGAAGAAGTGAGCTGACATTCCATATGTCCCTGGCACAAGTGAGACCGTCGCACGTACCATGCGCAGGTACGACGCCAAATTGCGTATGTGCCAACCCGCATACTAAGAAGAGAGAGACAAAAGGGAAGGAAAGACAGGGAGGTTAGCCAGTGTAAATACCGGCTGGCTACCCTGTCCTGGGAAAAGGGGTAAAGGGAATAAAAGGAGAAGGAAGAGAGAAAAAAAACAAGAAAAATGCACACAGTAACGCGATTTTACGCGCAACAATAGTCAAAGGCGTTCGCACAATTCACATGTCCTTAAGAACTTGAGCAAAGCCCTTAAGGCCTTGAGTGCCGAAACCCGTCTGGACCAGTGTCCTAGAACTTTCTCTTCCGTGAAGGGGCGATTGTCCAGTTTTTCGAGCACGGTCATGAGCACTTTTCTTTGCACATTGTAACGTGGACAGTCACAGAGGAGGTGCACGATCGTCTCTTCACAGCCGCAGGTGTCGCAAGCAGGGCTGTCGGCCATTCCAATGCGGGAGGAATAGGAGTTCGTGAATGCCACGCCGAGCCATAGGCGGCACAGAAGTGTTGCTTCCGCTCGTCGCAACCCTGGTGGAAGGCGGAGTTGCAAACTTGGATCCAATCTGTGAAGACGTGTGTTCGTGAATTCACTGGTGTTCCACAGAGTTAGCGTAAGCTCGCGTGCGAGGGAGCGAAGACTTGTGGCTGCATCTGTTTTTGACAGCGGTATGGGTGCAATCTGAGCACCATCATGGGCCGACCGGGCGGCGTCATCCGCACTGTCATTTCCCGATTCCGCATACTAAGAAACGTTTTAGTAAACGTGAAGGACAAATTGCTACAGGAAAATTTCCCCGGTGTAGTCTACGCCATAACGTGCGAGAACTGTGATTACAAGTATATCGGCGAGACAGGTGACTTCAAGAAACGTGTGAAACAGCATGAGTAAGACCTCTAGAAACGGCACGCGGCCTTGAGTGCCCTTGCTGAACATCTGGAATGTGCAGGCAACAATATTGACTGGACAAGTTCACGTGTCCTGACCAAGGAAAAGAAGCTTGCGTCACGTCTTCATTCAGAATTCTTGCACATACAGATCACGGCGTATACGCTGAATAGGAATGACGGGACACTTCCGACGGTGTACACTCGCTGCTTGCGTCACGTACTGAAACGTACTTAAATACGTTCTATGTCCGTTATGCGTTTTATTGCGAACAGGGCTATCGTATGGGGAGCCGAAACGTCATTAAACGTTCAGTTACCTTGATCGGTGCATCTTTTCGTGCTTGTTCATAAAACTTCAAGGGCGTTAACATCGTCACCGCGCGCCGCATGTTGTACGCCCGAGTGAAAGCGTAGGGGGAGGGGGATAGGTGAGCCGACGATGGTGGATCAGACTTGTGTGCGCAAGGGAGAAAAGCGGGGAGGAAGCGTGCCGCTTTCCGTCGTGCTTGATGCATCGGGGAGAGCGAAGAAAGGGAAGGGGGGCAGGCCTTAGGATTCTGTGATATGTGAATCTGTGGGTGCGCAACATGTTTGTTTGCCCTATTTGATGCATTACATACAGTGACTTTTGTTTAGATACGTAGATTTATAGGAGACTGATACGTCTATTTAAATATCTTGTTTCGAGCTTTTGTGTATGCATGCAGTGAACTTTGTTTCCAGTGACACATTTGGCCCTTTATCAAGCTGTATTTTCGCATTTGTATATTCCATTGTATCTTAGTATTTCTAATGTATATTTTGCAGAACTTCTGCTTTGTATATCCACTCTCTGTTGCAACTATAATTTCGGTGCAATTTCTCACAATATACGATCGGTGACAGCTGTTCTTGCGCAATACATTGGAACGAAGGACAGCGTCATTGAGATTTTCCCCTGGCCATTGCATATGTACAAAAATCTGAAGAAGGTTCTTGAATTACAAAGTTTCATTAAAGTATTTGTCCTCAACGTGTTCACTTCATGGCCGTCACGTTTTTCATATCAGTGGCACGCACTCATTTGCTGGTTTCGAACCGATACATTTCTTAAGTTCGTGTGGTATTTTCTTTACTTATTAACAAAAAACAAGGAAGCGTTGATCAGTTATTTCGGGCACAATTTTTGGGACCTAAGAGTTTTCTTTTTTCTTTATTTTCTTTTAAATAGACAAAAAAGGTGGAAGCATAGATATCAGCTATTTCTGGCACAATTTTTTTAGACATACGAATATATTCTTTTATGAAAAAATACATATTTTACACGTCTGCCCAAGAATTCGTTTGCAGCATCTTTGGCAATGGCAATACGGTTACCATTGATGTATTTGATCCCTCGACAAATTCAGCAGCAGGCCGAGCTGTGCGCACGAAACGAATATAGCACATTGTCTTGCAAAAAAAAAGGTTGCTTTGGTGGCGTGATGCGAAAATTTGAGAGACAATTACCAATTTACTTACTGCGCTTAGCTCCGTTTCAAAGCGTACGTGAACGCAAAAAGAGCGTCCGGGTAGGCTTTAGTTCCAAAGCAGCACGCCTCTTGTGAATGCCATCCGGACGAATATCAAAGAGTGCAAGAACTTGCTGTCGTGGCTTCGTTGATTCGTGGCACCACGATAGAGTTCACTTTTCATCAATGGCCGGACGATAGAGACGATTGTGGCATTTGAGAGCTCTGAATAGCCACACGGCTACAATTGTCGAGCCTTACAACATACGGCTGTCTCGCAAGTAAACCACCAGCAAGATGGCAGACGCGGCTAATGTTGCCAGATGACTATGTATTTTGAAGATCCCCGATTGCCTGGCTAAACAGCCAGCCTAAGGCCGCCTTTAACTACAATCCATCACCACCACCACCACCATAAGTTGCGGAGTCCCACAGGGGGCAATGTACGTACTCAGTATGTGATGCAACGCGCCATAAGCCCGTCACTTCATTTTGTAATAAAACTGACAGGTGGCATCTTTTTTTGTAAAGAGGCTGCTCCCAGTAATAGAAACGCTGCTCAGCAATTTTCTTTTTGTGTGTGTAGGCGCTGCCATGCTGTCATACGGGCACTGTATGATAGCCTGACAGCGCCTACACAAAAAGAACCGGACTCCCGTGTTGCAACTCATATCGAGCTCGATAGCAAATTCACGGGGAACCTAACGTAGCCAAGTTAAGGTGTCAGTACGCGAAAGCGGAACTGAAACGCCTCGACCACATCGATGCCCTCCTACGTCAACCACCGATGGGTTACTACGACGTGCACCGACCATGTTGTACCGTTTGCGGCTCGCCATCGCATTTATCAGCTCCTGTATATTCCTCATGCAGCTGTGACGAGGCACGCACGCACGTATGCGCGTCTGCAAGCACTACAGTGCTGAGAAGCAAGCAACGTGCACAATCTGAACAGACGGGACAGTCGTACACCATCCGAACAAAAAGAAAAATGATATCCCGGCACTCCCAAAGAAACACCGTGGGAAATACTGTAGCTGCGCTGCTCAAGTTTCTGAGGTCTACTGCCATATCTCAAAGGTACAGTTAAAGCACACCTCCTGCTACCGTTGTATAGAGTACATTGTCTGCTTTGTTTGGTTCTTGTCTCTCTTTCTCTGTCTCTCCTTATGCTCTGTCTCGCTTTTTATCCGCCTTACCCCATCCACCCTTTGCGGGGTAGCAAGTCAGAAGCACCTCTGCTTAACCGCGTGTCTTTTCTGTAAATCCTTTTTTTTTTTGTCAACCTCCCTACCTCTTCGTTTCTCTCTCTTCTTCTTCTTTTACGAGAAAGCGTCAGCCATCTGGTGGCTAAATTTATTCGTGAAATTAGTAGTTTTTTTACGGTTGAGAGCCCAAATCGCATTCAGTCTTTCATAGTAAATTTGTCTTTCGACACCGCTACTCGCCCTACAGGCAAACATTATGCGCCAGATCTCTTTCATAACTAAAAGACATAACATAATTTTCAGTATCAGCAGCACAGAAGGAATCTCAGGCTTGAGATTTCACTGCTCAAGATATGTTAGTTACAAAAAAAAACTAAAATTTTAAATTTGCCTGATATTTGCTAATTAACCGCAGTGACGTTAGTGAAAATCGGTCAGAAACATCGTACTTCGTATTACCGTCATCAATAAACGATAGATTATCAATATCCCTGTCTTATTAGCTGTCTCTTAATGCCAATAACTTGAATGTGCCCTAATTTGGTGAGTACTTATTTCATTGCTAAAGTATGTGCTACGTCGGACATATCTTTCGAAATTTATTGGAATTGTTAGAGGCGTTGTGTTTTCCCACTCACGGGCAGTTTCACCCTGGCGTTGTTGTTTTTTTTCTTTTTCTTTTTTGATGCTGTCCTCTAAACTTAATTCACTAAGACAACGTAGAGAACACCCATGGGGACAACGAGTGAAAACCTTGGGTGATTGGTAGTGTGTACGGCGGTATAGAGTCGTATCAACAGTCTTGCATCGCCATATGTTTAAAATTCGGTTGGACCACGTCTCTACATACTATTGTGATATTTTGCGGAGAGCCGAACCCAAATATGCCGCATTACACGTGCAGTGCTTCAGCAATTATGCTACCGCGACAATCATGGGGAATTACGGCGACAAAATGGCGACGATTGAACGACCACGACGACATGATAACGACGGTGTGTTGATGTTGGAGCTCACGTCTACGCTTACATCTATCACATGCGGCCACGAGCCACCTCGCTTCACACTATATGCGGTGTTTGTTTGCACTACGTCCAGTACAGGCCAATCATCAGACTGTAGCAAGCATGGATGGCAATGGTACGACGACGACAGCATGTTGACGACACTGCTTTCAGTAATACCCACGTATTCGGCAAGAGCTATACGGCAAGAATGCAGGCAGCAGCCAGTAGCCAGCAGCCAGCAGCACACAGCAGCAGCGGGAATGTTCAAGAAAACAGGGACATTCAAGGTTGACGAGGAAATTCCCGAGAAATCTTACCCTCGCCCATCTGCAGTTTAGTAAGACAAGGATATAACTTCTCCGGATACTGCAGTTGAAGTTGGAATTTATTTGCATCATCACAATGCGGGGATGCGCGGGCAAAAAGTGAAAATCAATTCACTTGAGAAACGGGCGAGCCCCCATATACAAGACATACAAAAAGGGCTACAATATACATGAACAAGGCATTTTAACTGTTTATCATTGCAGGTCAACCTCTAGTGTTATACAGCCTAATATAGTGCGAACAGTTTGACAATAAGTATAAATGCATAAAGGTACTTCCAGCAGTGGTAAAAGTGTACTGACATCATGGAATGAAGAACCTGCCTACAAACGTGCCATAGTCATAGTTAACTATGGCATGAACTTAACGCCAATCGCCGAAATCTCATTTCTTTTTGGAGCCAGCCTGGGGCAGAAGAGACGCGCTTATACAGTTCTCGAGGGCGTATTCAATATACGGGGCTGGATTATGGAAGGGGGGGGGGGGGGTGAGAAATGGGCACGGTGGCAGAAAGTGGGGACTAAAGAAAAATGCGGAGGAGGGGGGGGAGTGAGAGGAACGCTCGGCACAAAACTCCCTGATGCATAATTTGTTACCGTAATCAGCAGCTGCGCGCCGGAAGCCATCGCCTGACGCGCAGAAAGGATGACCGAGATGATCCCGAGGCGAATATAGCAATGGTTCGTGCTCTGCTACAAAATGAGGGCCCCTCCAGCAACGACAGGAAATATCATCTATACTCCGCCGTGCGATCTTTCGCGCCGAACAAAGACGCAGCCCCGCCGGGGCTCGACTGTGCCGTCGCGGGGAATCGAAGAAAAACAGGGGAAAAAAAGGGAGGGGATTGTGAGCGCGCATTCTCATTCCTGGCTTTCTTATACGAAGGCATTTGATCTCGGCCGCCGCCGTCCACGGGTGTATATACAATGCATAGGGCCGATCGGAATCGCGAGATGAGGCTCCCTTGCCGACTTCTTGAGTGGCCGCCTCGAATTGCGACGTGCCTCTCCTACCGCTGTTAATGCCGGCAGAGGACGCGGAGAAGTAAGTGTGTGTTAGGGGGGGTTAGAGAGGGGCGAAAGAGTCGAGAAAAAGCAATGGGAGAGAATAGAGAGAGGGCAGGAGAACCACGTGGCAGAGAATGAGAACTGCACTGCGACTTGCATCGGGTGACTCCTAGCTATAGGCCGTTACTCGGTGGCGAGAACGAGGTGGCCATTAGTTTGTTACGAACCACCAAGGAGCTAGCCTTTCTTATTCACTCTTGCTCGATTTTTTTTTTGTTGGCCCAGTACGTAGGTCTCGTATGACTTACTGTACGTTATGCGTTACCGCGCCTAATTTCTCTGTGCTATCTCGAGCTTGCCAGCACTGGTCGTAATAGCAATAGCGCAAGAAAAGTACCAGTTGTCGTGGAAGAAGCAGGCTATTAATAATCATTCAACTTCCAAAATATACTTAGAGCAAACGTGTCAACTAGAAAAATTGTAGACCATCCTTAATAATTCCCGATCCAGCTTTCCGTTGGATCGGCTCTTGGATCGGATGCTGGATCCAGTTTTCTGTTCGATACGTACGTGCTACATAAACGTTTTTTTTTTTTCCAGGACTTCCCATATTTTTATTTTTTTTTCACGCACGAAAAATCACGGCGCGTCCAGTCGTATTCTCCATTTTATATATAATATAATATTTCTGAAGGTGATTAAACAAAATAAACGTTTACGGAATCAGGCGAAACACAAGAATTGTCGGACTTGCTGCAGGTGATGGCAAACAACCTTACCTTGGTTCTGCCCAGCTACGTGGCACTTCCATATATCTGTAAAATGTTTAGCGCAAGTTACGTGGTATCAAACTATCAAGGCACAAAAAGAACGGAGACAAACAAACGAGCGGCTACTACATTGACAGACAACCGTGCTTATAGTCATAGTTTCTGTCCCCGACTAGCTGTTATTGACTACTTACTGAGGACGCGTCAATTTGGAACATAGTACAGCAGATATAAAGAAATGGGCCCTTTGGATAGCAAATATGTGTTTTGACCATTGAGTTTAGCAAGCCTATTGTTCTGCCGGTCCCTGTACAATAGTGTAAGACGAAATAACCTTTTTCAGAATATGTAGCGATACACGGGACCTTAGTGCGGCCGCACACGATATGCAGCCTAGATAAACTAGTGTTTAAAATATTCATGTATCCGAAAAAGATTAGAAACATGCAGCTCTATTTTTCCATAGAATAAAGCAACGAGCAAAGCTTTAGGCTCCTTTGAATTCTCACACATCCGATAAGCCATAGAAATTCCGATGCTTTCGATACACCCACATCATGCTATCCAGAAGTTACTCTCATCCTCTGTTTATTGAACCATACAGGATACATATGCCACTTCCTATTTGCCTTTGCCAATATATATATATATATATATATATATATATATATATATATATATATATATATATATATATATATATATATCTTCTCGGTCATTGTAAAGGCACTAAACGCAGAGTACGCATCAGCCTAAAGCGTTTCACTTGCCTTAAAACACAGCTGACGACTTTGGATTTTAAGTTGACATTGAAGACTGAAAGGCTATGATTTATTTATTTATTTATTTATTTATTTATTTATTTATATATTTATTTATTTATTTATTCATTCATTCATTCATTCATTCATTCATTCATTCATTCATTTGTTATACCCCCCTGAAGTTAGAGAGGTGTAGAGGAGAGGGCTAAAAAACACTTTTAAATTTAATGCTGTGCATGTTTAAACGTAAAGGCTCAGGGGAATATGAAATCGAGAGAGGAGCCTATTCCAAAAAGTACACACAATGACGAAGGTGGTGTCAAAGAGGTCATCATTTACGTCTATTACGTAAAAGCTGCCTCGTCGAAGGCGCAGAAAAAATACTAGGTAGATAGATGTATGCAGTGTTGCACATAAACGGTTGTCAACAATGAAATTACCTATTTGAGCAAACGAAAGTAATTTAGTCTCGCATAAAAAAGCCTTGCGGAAGTTATGCTGCACCAGGGTTAATTAAGTATGAGTTGTATTCAAAATGCTTTTCTCAGTGGGAGTACAGAATATGCTCTAGTTCTTTGGCGGGAAAGAGAGACAGAAGAACGAGGAAAAGCAGGGAGGGTAATCAGGAGGAAGTTCCGGTTTACTGCCCTAGGCTGGGGAGAGAGGGAAGGGAAGTAAAGTGATAGAAAAGGAGAGAGAGAAAAAGAACGGGAGCACAAATACACAGTCACAGTCGGTCAGTATCACAGCATATTATAGCCGTCAATATGGGCAGGTGTGAAGTGAGACCACCTTCCCCAATTTCTGGTCTAGAGAAACTCAATTATCTACGGAATTGCTTAAATGTTTGTGCGAGTAGGAGAGAATAGTAGAGTGCAGTGTTCTTCAAAAACGTAGCGTTAACCATGACGGCGCCAGATTTTGATCAAATATGCAGGCCCTTTAATTGGGTTTTCTACCCGAGGCTCAACAATTAGCGAGCCAATAACTAGATTCAAAAGTTGGAAGTAAGGTAACTACGAAGTTTCTGAAAAAAAAAAACAAATTCAGCCCGCAAGAACGTTCAAAGTCCGGTATCACTCACCCACTGAAATCGAATTGCTCGATTTATTGTTCTTTCGTTAAGTTAAAAACGAGTCATAACCTTATAGTATCACTTAAAAGCTTACAGGCGGGTTACGCACGTGAAAGATACACTTAGCAAGTTTTAATACAGTTATGTAAATGGTCTTCTTCTCATCGAAGGCATCTCACAACCAAATGAACGCAGATCTCTTCGCGCTTTGCTGCAAGCTCTTGCACTGTCCTGTGGAATTATTCAGCACGCATTTGCTTAGTGAGTGTCGCTCTAGCCATTGTTATTCGAGTACGTCCTTCTAGCCCTTCATATACCTCCCTAAAAACCCCTGCCTAGCTGTGTCTTTGTTTTTTTATTTAATTAAAGTGGGAAATCCGAGCTAATAACCACAACATTTCAGTTTCACGCGTAAGGCAAAGCATTGATTGTGACAGCCAATAATTAGACAACTACACGAAGTAATAGACATATTTTTATCGGTCGCATTAATTGCAGTAAACATTCGCTTACTAACAAAATCGATAAGAATCCTGCAATGCGCGCACGTGCTACGGATGACCGCGCACACTCGCAGTCCCAGCGCTGGCGTGTTGAAAAGCGGCAGCAGCGGCGAGCGAGCGCTTCGCGCTGCTTCAATAGCTTCAACCACGCGCGTGCAGCTTCAGATTACATGACCTCTAACACCAGGCGCGCGAGAACATAACGCGCGCAAAGCCACCAGCCATCTCGGCTCGCTAGGATTTGCGCCCACCACGGACTACCTGTCAGACCACTGATGCGTACTGTTTTGCGGGATGGCGCTGCACCGCTCGCCGCGCCGGGTTCAAGGTGAAGCCAGAGGTAGCGCGGCGTCGTGTGGCGGCATGTTCCAGAGCTAGAGCGTATGCCGCATTTACCAGTGCGTTTGGTCGAACACTATTGCGGCCGTAACACTTTTTCTTCGCGGTTCTCCGACGTTTTAGGGGTTGTTGTCTCTTCACGTCTGGTTAGGGCTTTTACGATAATCTGAACCCATATGCGATCATTTGGTCTTGCAAGCAGCGCTTGCCAAGTCGCCAATGCTTCCAGCGCACGCCACTCATGTTAGCGATGCTGCTGGCGTGCCGACGGCCAATTCTTGGCATCCACCAGAAAGACTTCTCCGGCTTGCTTGGGTAATCGACGGCAGTACAGACAGGCATCTTAAGGGAACAGGAAAGATGCCGAGCTCCTAAGCAGTCGAAGTGTCTGCGCAAAGTAGCGGAGCGCCGAATTCCGGGAAAAGGCCGCTCACTTTCGGTGGCTTCAGTCGAAGGAGCTCTATGCGCTATCTAACCCCCCCCCCAAAGGAGAGATCAGTGTCCCAGACAGACGCCGCGGCACTGATATTGCCTTAATCGCCATGTACAGTCGCGATCAATTTGAAGGTGATCGCTCGAGCGGCGACCAAAACTAGGAGCAGCGCCACGTTACATCATCACCGTCGGTCGAGAGGGAAACATCAGATAGCTCCCGTCTCTCTCTCTTTTGGTGTTCCCTGAAAAGATGTCACTCCCGTCACAGTTCACGGCATGACCTGCGAATTCATTTCGATTGCGTTATGAGCCTTTGCACGGAGGCGTCATTGTTAGCCAAGATATGCATGAGGAAGCGACGCACACAGATCATTGCCATGAAAGGGAAACAAACGCAAAAATGTGGCGAGTTGGTCTTGGGGGTGATGGCTGCAGCCTGGAAGAGCATAATTGGGGAAGAAGGCAGCGCAATTTTTATCTTCGCAGTTCCGAAATCGGCCGCTATGCTGCTTGGGAGGCCCGCCGGTCGATGCTCGCGCGATCACCTTCAAACTGATCGCGACTGTACTACAACGGCCGGGCTAGAAGAGAGGGCGTGCACTTACCCGCCCCACTTTCCTCGCTCAGCACCCGCTTGATCACGTTATCGTGTGCAAATCACCCAGCAACAAGTTCTACTCAGCGGGAAATGAGTAGAACCATGTCGCCGGCGAGATTTTTAGTGAGTTTGAGCCTCCCACATCGTGATAATTGTTTCTTGACATGCTTTCAAGATATCTGCCACCACACGCATGTGACAGATGTTGTTAATTTAAATTCGAAAACGTGAATCAGAGACGAACGAGCAGCTACGCAGAAATCTAAGGTGGGACGGCTGCCTCCTTCCTCAGTGCACTTAGCAAGGCCTCCACCAGGGGCGCGTCCATCGGTGCGGTAAATGCTTGTAGCCACTCAACGCAGTTAGAGCAAAGAATGAGTTACTGCTGTATGACTAGCTTTCTAAAAAAAAGTCTGAAAAAATTATTGCTAAAAAAGAACAGATTGTGGGAAACAAAAACAAAAGGAAGTAAAGGCTGCTAAAGGACCTGTGTTCCGTGAACAGATGTAAAAGAAAACGACCCATTGCAAGGAAAACACCACAGGTTGTATCGTGAAAGATAAAGCTGCTACTTGACAAGACGGCCAAACCCACGAAATTGCAGGCTACCGGCAAAAATTACGGGTTCTCTTGCAGTCTTCTACCGCGAGACCGAAAAGAAAGCTTCCGTTTCCCATTTTGTTTCTGAATTGCTACGAAAAGTTTTGTCTCTTTCTAAATTCTGATAATTTGCGATAGGTTCTTCAGCCACAATGAGAATAGTAACCGGGCTTTAACATTCGGTATTTTCGTTATTCGGTATATTTTAAAATACCAAATGGTTTATTTTCAAATACGAATGGTTTGTGTGTACTATCGGATTCGTATTCGAAGCTTCGAATTTTCGCCCATTCTTAGAAGCTATCTTATTTTGTTTAAAAGTTGCGGAGCTAAAAAGAAAATTGAGAATAACTCATGTTGTTGTCCCAGAAAGCCTGCGGTTGCGCGTTTGCCTCACCCACTATACCGAATTGTTCTTGACGTGCGAAGATTTTTCTGGGGAAAGCAGACGGGCACATTTTAAACCTTCGCTTTATCTTCAGATCAGTTGCCAACAACTTCTGCCAATTGTTTCTGTAAACTAGAAAAGCGAAGGCCCCGACATATTTCTTTTACTTGTGTGTTAGTTTCTGAAAGTGATAACTATTTCTCCGCAGATGTACGTTCGTTTATCGACTTCCCCGTCAAGCCAGTTACGAGTTTGTATGTTTGTTGTATTTCTCGTCTTTTTTTTTTCAATGAAGCTCGCAAGCAACCACGAGCCAGCGATCTACATCTTCTTTGGCGACATTCCAGTGAATCTCCCGTCTTTCATCTCTTCTTCTATTCTTTTAAACCTAAGCTTCGGCAGCAAACGTGAGGACCAAAAACTCTATTCCGGGTTTATATCGCTGGCGCTGATCTCCAATCTCAATCTTTTTGCGCGGCTTCGCTTTCAGCCTTCGACGCCGAGCTTATGGCTGGGGACAGACGGCTCGTTCAGCCGCGCTCTTTGTCTCATCATTCCTCGCCCTATCTTTATTGGTTATTCAAAGACGAGGACCATCATCTGCGCTTCTCTAGTCTTTGTACGTAATCACCTCCTCCTCGCGAACCGCCTTCGGTGCTCCAAGACGATGACGTACTCTCTTCACCGCGTGAACGGCAAGCTGCAGCGACGGCGGCATGGCAGCAGAGGCTGCAAAAGACACGAGCGTCGGCAGGAGTAGAGCTGCCTCCGCACTCCCCCCGTCCGCTCCCCCGCGGCTGGAATTTCAATTACCGGCGAGCATTTGTCAAGGCGATCTTCAGAGTAATGGCAGAGTTCTTGGGCGAGTTTTTCCGTCGTCTCTCCGCAGAGCTATAGCACGTAGCGGGCGCCCCTTCAAGCGTGTGAGAGGTCGTGGCGAAAGCCCGAAATGCGTTGTCACGAACGCAACCCATATCTTACAGCCCTGGGTGACACTCCCACTCCACCGCATTTCAGGCTTTCCCTCCGTAAATTCGTGGCCCGAATTATTTAAACTTTCCTCCCTACTATACGGACACTCTGCGCCGACGCACACAGAGCAGATCGCAGTCTGCTGAAGATTAATTATATTATTAATAATAATTAGGGCGTTTATCGTCCCGAAGCTACATGTACACAGCTGAGTTAGGATTAGTTTTGCCTTGCTTTAGCGCCAAAGCACCCCTAAATCGAAATAAAAGAAAGTTCTATTTTTTTTCTGCATTGAAATGCGGCCGCCATGACCTGGGCCGCGGCCAGATGCTTGGCAGCAGAACAACAATCTGACCGCCGACGAGCTTTGGAAGGGACGTTGGAAAAAAAACGCAGAAGCTGGCTTGCGCTGGGCTTGTGCACGCTCATCACGCGGCCTGAGCTCGGTTTTATATTTTTGCTGACTAATTATTCTGAAAATTTCAATCATTCGTCACAATAACGGAACTATTACGGCTGTGATAGGTGGAAACAAGCGGTCAGGCCGGCATGAGCGTGCAACGCAACTTAAGAACGGAAGCCGTATGAAGCTCCGTCGTCGAATCCAGCAATCTCGGCAGATTTATCGGCAAACGCTGCTTACTAGCAGTAATGTAAGTTAGACGCGCATCTGACCTTATGCAATGTGACAGCATTATCGATTTCCTGGACGCAACAGTTGGCGCGTTGCGACGAAGGTGGTTCTAAAGCAATGCTGCGCTGCGCACAAGGTTTAGATATGGGTTCGGTCCCGCTATCGGCGGTATGTACTACTCCAGCGGGGCGAGATGCATACACGTCGGTGATTTTGCTCCGCGCTAACGAACCCACGGTGTGCAGACTTTTGGGGTAGTTCGTTAGCGGCATCAATTGAAGTCATAGCGCTGGATTGACGAGGACAAGAAAGACGACGGGACGTAGCGCACGCCCTGTCGTACTTCTTGTCCATGTTAATGCAGCGCTATGACTTCAATCGATAGAACCCATGGTGGTCGAAATTGATCCCGGGTTCGGCTTCACCACGCACATTAGCGCACTTTGTGTCTTCCGCGGATGCAACGAAACGATCACGCGCCTTGTTTGCGAGTGCCTTCCTTTCAACCTGCGCATCTTTCCTTTTGTTTTTTATGTGTGTCGTCACTGAGTTTCTTGGTTATATTCTGCTTATTTCATGATTTGTTTCTCTGCTCTGTATTCCGCTTTATTTTATTTTTTTTGTATAACTTCTAAACCAAGGGTCCCGGTGCAGTCTCTGACTTTGGGACCCTTGTCTGTATACCATAATTTGTAACAAATTATTATGAACGAATAATAAACTGAAACTGAAACTGAAACTGAAGAGCAGCCGCTCTCAGCCACGCTATAGACCAACTGGAGAAGCGCCCACTCAGGGGAAAACAACATTCTTGGAAATTGGCCTGTGCGAACATCAGCGCGAGTCGCCATGAAGGCACTGCTGCGTTACTTAATAGACGAGGGACTGTGTGACAAATCGGCACTGCGCATTGTGTGACGTAGAACACTGACACTATGTCTGACTATGTAATGGCGTCGCAGACTGTGTGACAGCGCCCGCAGAAACAGTTGCTGTATTGTGCGTTTTTTCTTTATTTTTTTTATGTCTTATATTTCGCATTTCTGTCCTACTTCTCCGTTATACATGGTAGCTTATCGGGGATACATACTCAGTTAACCTTCTTCTCTCTCCTTTGTCTCTCTCTCTCTGTCTTTCTCTCAATGCCCCTGTGTTGATCTTGGTTTTTGATAACATGTAGTAAATCAAGTCGAGGATTTAAAACTTGAACCTTTAAGGATAGCTGCCACGCAGAATGACTTATTGTAATAGACGTATGTGCAGGACTGCGACAAAATACGCCCGAAACATTTCAGTCACTCGCCTCCGTGTGTACATTTATGTACACACGGAGGCGAGTGACTGCGTGTGTGAGTGTGTGCCGTCGCCTGAAATTTGCGGCAACGTTCCGAGAGGTGCTTGGCCACTATAGGAAGGAACGAAGGAATTACCCACAACCCCATGGGCAGCTGGACAGGTCCAAGGTGGTCGACCTGAGACGGTTGCAGACGGGCACTTTCACCAACCCCTACCACGTGCCCCGCCTGTGGCCCGAGCTGCACCCGTCGCCCGGCTGTCCATGGTGCGAGCACGAGCGGGCCGATATGGCCCATGTGCTTTGGGAATGCCAACGCCATGAGGAAGAAGGACCAGGAGGAAGGGGGAAGACAACAGCAGGAGCCTCTAAAGGGGAGCGCCTTGCTGAGAGATGGCAAGCCGCCCTCCTCAGCGAGGCAGCCGAAGACCAGGAGTGGGCCGTCCAGCGGGCCAGGGCCGTTGCCAAGGATCTCGGAAGATCTTTCTCGAGCGATGGACCCCTGGCATCCTAGTCCCGGACATCAACAGCAATAACCGCTGGGCAAATAAAGTTTATTCCTATCCTATCCTATCCGTCACCTGGAAGTATCTTTCTTATTCTGCCTAACTACATAATTAGTTGAATTAAATAATTAATTTCTCAGATATTGTAGTTAGATAAAGAGGGTCAAGGAGAAAATTGTAGAGCAACATGAAAAACTCCCGATACAGCTTTATGTTGCTCAATACGTGCTACATAAAAGTGTTTTTCCGAATGTGAAAGAAGGCCGCGAGTACACGCAACATTGCGGCGCGACTGGCCGATCAAGGCTTTGAAGAAGGACGGGCAAATACATATTGTAATTAGCGAAACAGGCAGAAATGTCTTGGTAAACAGTTGCAGTTTTCTTGCGGCTCATCACGCAGTTTGTCAAGAGAAGTTAGGGTAACTTTGCTAGGACGGGCTACGTGGAAAGATAAAAAGGGAACGTATACACACCCTCCCCCGCGTTTCCCTTGTCACGTTTTTCTTACAACGCCACAGCGATCATATTTCTTTGTTTGCTTTTCAAAAAACGCTTTATGGTGCCTGTGATGAAAGTGGTCCTTTTTTTGCACGCATCAACACGACCCTGATCTGAAGTAAAAAAAAAAAAACGGAAAATACTCGCAGCCGTATTTCACCTTAGCGTGCGGCCAACTTGAGCTAGAAATTCTTGCATCGAACACTCGCTAAACAAAAACGCATTAGGCCGTTGAATTGAGAGAGAGAGAGAGAGAGACGAGCACCCGGTCTGCTACCCTACACTGGGGGTGGGGGAAAGGGGAATAGAAAGAGGGAAAAGGGAAACAGTAAGCACTGAGTGCGTGTGGGAGGATGCACAGGGACACTATAAACGGCCTCTTAAGCAGGTGCACTTCCAGTAGCCTACTAGTGCACGAATCGTTTTTCGTGCTAGTGACGGTTGTGGCCACGGTCCGAGAATCTTCGACTCGGAGAACGGTCTTCAGTCCAGTCGGTTTAAAGTTGTCCGCAGAGAGAGGCGTTATAGGTCGTAGCGAGGGCAGGTACGCAATAGGGGCTCGATGGTTTCTTCGCACCTGTACAGGAGTCGCACCCCGGGCTCCCGGCTATTCCCGTACGATAGGAGTAGGCGTCCCTGAATGCCACTCCCAGCCACAAGCGGCACAGCAAGGTTGTTTCGCCGCGGGAAAGGCGAGACGGCAGTTGTAGCCGTAGCGTGGGGTCCAGTTTATGCAATCGGCAATTGAAGGCACTTGAAGCCCAGAAATCTTGTGACTTCTTGCTTGCAACAAACCCTGCACGATGTCGAGTGTCGCTTATAATGTTTACATCTCTCTTCTCTACCGCTGCCGTTATAAGGCAAAGGGTGCGTGTGGATCGTACACTATAATTCTCTGTATTTCTTTTTTCTGTGGGGAAGTGCGATTTCCCCTGCGTGTCTTAAAGACGCGAAATCTATTTCCGAGTATCTCGCGCAGCGCGGACATTCCCATTTACTCGTGGTTGATCTCCACGCGCATGCTAATGCGCTGGTTCCCGTATGGCCACGTCGTCCGTTCAAATATTCAAACAGCATCTCCCGTAGCAGCTAGGTGTTTGCGACGCGAAGGTCTCGAAAGCGGCGAAGGGACACGGCGACGACGTACTGCGCTGTTTCGAGGCGGTACGCAGTTAACGCACTTTATAACCCGCAGTCGCAATGAGGTCCCACTGGAGACATTTGCGCGAAACAGTCTTTTCTCGATATTTATGTTCTGCACCGCGTAGATCGAGACAGTGGGTTTCCACAGCGAAATATGCGGTCCGCCACGCGCAGTTGATGTCGACGGGCAGTAGTGAACAAACCCGCGGTTTTGGGTAAACTAACCGAGCGGTATGTACTATCGCGAGAGCTGGCTGTACGCGCAATATTTAATGAACGTTAGCTCCCATAGGCGCGCATAAGGTCGTTGGAGATTTACTGCAAGGAAGTCTAGTGCCTTATACGACGTCGCGGACTCTCACGATACCAAGGCTGCGGTGGCATTCCGGATGCGCGCAGAGTTGCCGTACTTCCAACTTATACATGTACAGGAACTGCCCGGGAGCGCAGTCCCGCTTCAGAAATCCTTCTGTCCGCGCGTGCTCGTTAATGCAGGTTTTATTTGTAATATGGGATAGCGAAAGGGGAGTTAAAATATATAAAAAAGCGCTAGTCGCAGCATCACGTGTTTCATATTTCTTACCACTGCAAGCTCCTCGGACATATATGTTATCACTGGCAAACACTTCACGCTCGTTCCGTCTGAATTTTTTTTTTTTCAGAATATTGGACTCATCCATGTACACCCATCCCTCGCGCCCTGTTTTCATTTTTCCCATTCCTCTGCCCGTTTTTTTTTAAATATGAATATTGGGTGGATGCGGGCCCGTATAGGGAAGACAGGACGAACGCAGACTAACAACTGGTATATTGAAATCACACGATGCTGCCTATTCGAACCTCGCGCATGCCCAAGCCAGATCGCAACCGCGTGACCATGGAACGCTCCCTCGGGTAGTAGGGGCTTGGCGAGGGAGTGTTCCATGGTTGCGCAGATGTGCTCTGTATCCGGAAGTTGCACATCACTTTTCTGGCGGATGCGTGGCGCAGCCGGACCCGCCGACATCGGTAGAGCCGGAGCAGCATACAGGAAGACACGTCGCATATAGCGGAGAGCATAGAAGCACGCAGCTCGGATGTCTTGAAGAGTCTGTAAAGTCTCGGGTAGACGGGGGGAATTGCGGCGGACACAGTGAAGCGGCCTGCAAGCTCTTAGCTAGATTTCGGCCGGAAGCAGAAACCAGATTACTAGGACTTTCAAAGAATGAGAGAATGGCCTTATATACAGTTTCACTGTACTTGACGCATGAGTTGATTAGATTTGTATATATCTACAACGCATTTTTCTCTTGTGTCATTCATCCTCTGAAGGGCAAAAGTCGAAATTGCGCGCTTTCGACGGGTTGCGATGCTGAGACCTTGCTTACTTTGAATATTGTGAGAGTTGGTATAGCATATACTAGCCGATAGATACGTATCGCGGACAACGACTACACAAATAGTAGGCACACACACACACACCGCTCCTCTTTTGTGTTTTGTGTTTATTGGCCAATCTATCAGCAAGTATGATCAAAGCGATGGTGGCAATTTGCGGCTGAATGTTCCAACCTAACTGCGCGAAAATCAGGTAATTGCTCTTTTAACTATACAGCATCCACACATTTGAACATCCCTCATGAGCGATTATGCGTTTATTTACATCCCCTTCAAACTGGCCTCCCCGGCACCCCACGCCTCCCGCTCCCATGTCGTTCTACAAAGGAAGTTGCGCAATCAAATCGAGCAAAGTCAAGCGGCGCCGACGGGAAGCCGAATGTTCGGAGAAGAGGGGATTATGATCTTGGCGGTCGTTGCGGGATAGCTGTCGCCATCTGGTGGCATCCTTTGGAACGCGCCTCACGGGGGGGGGGGGGGGGGGAGGAGGGAGTAATGCGCGCGTGTGCGCAACAGCACTTGGCCATCTTGCACCTCGCTTTCCTTAATTGTTAAAAGTTTCAGTCGCTTCATAAGTTGAAGAGTGCTGTCCTGCCCCGAGTGGCAGGAAATCTTTTGTACCAAGCCATACAGCCAAGAACGCAACATCAATAAATAAAAATAATGAAAAAGAAGCACCAACAGCGCGCATACACGCCACACACTTTCGGTGTTTAAACCACAAGTCAACGCCAACATCGTGAATGCACGTATATTGTACGCGAAGCGCTAACTCAAATCCGTTTTAAATATCGCGTAGTGGCAACAGAAGTTTCTGTAACAGCACTGGCTTCAGAGATGATTAGCGTCTCCACCAGCATTTCGTGCTTCTTTTAATGCATTCGGGACGAGCTCCACCAGTGGAAAAGCTGGCGCCGCCGTCGGCGTGACGTGGTATCAGGGATCACGTGTACACAGCGGCTACGTCGGCTATTTCGGAAGCGCCGCAGCTAGCTCAAAAAGAAAGCTTAAAGTGCGATGCAGTGCGATGCAACTTGATGCAACATACAGTGCGATGCAACTTGAGAAAGATTGGTATTCAAGCGCGCAAGAATTTAGAAAAAAAGAAAGAAAAAGGATTGAATCGTCTCGACGGCATATCACAAGTCGCCGTTGACGTCGAAGTCCCTAGTTATAACGAAATCATTTTCGAACAGCTCTGATAGTGTCCACGCAGCACTGGTTGCATGCGTACTGCGAAATGGTCAAATGCTGCGGCCTATGGCTGAGGGTATGGTGCGAAAACGCGCTCACATAGAAAGCAAAACGTTCAGCGCGGACATACATGCAGACACGCAGTCGATCGCTACGAAACCGTGCAGTCGCTGTGTCCAGGCTTCATTCTGGTATGCTTCATTTGATTATGCAGACATCCCACTATAAGACCATATTTCACAAAGCTTGCTCTCGGCGATTGCCTACTTTTGCGCAAGAAACCGGTTCGGGGGACTCCATCGCGGCGACCGCCCGCCGTGGGCGTACACTGTACGAATTCGGTAAAGTGATATGGCGTCTGTAAAACATTCTGTGCTTTCTGTTGGCCCAAGATCATTATTTTGAAAGTAAAAAAAAAAAACTTCCATTGTTTTGAGAGTACTTACTGAAATGTCGAGGAGGTCTCCCGCGTATGGTTTTTTTTTTTTTTTTTTGAGCGCTGACATCCAAATCTATGAGGAACGCGCCGCATCCCTCACGCTACGCAAGCGAGGCGCTTCCTAGAGATGGCGAATCCGTAAGTTTTTGCCGCCAATACTTCAGCCGTACTTCTTCGCATCTGCCGCAGGTGTATACCATCGTCGTGCGTATAAACGCCATCCTGTTACGTTGGCAGTAAGAGGAAGCTTTAGCTCGGGCGCTCTTATCTAAATACATATAAAAGGACAATTCGTTTTTCTCGGCAACCACTGCACCAAATTTGCGAGGTTTGTTGCAGTTAAAGAAAGAACCTAAAGTCTAGTGATTATTGATTTTAATTTTTCGATTTAAGTTCTCAATCTTTTATTAAAATGCGGAAAAAATTGAAAATTTTCAGTAAACGACACTATCAAGCTTACAACCCTGCAACTCAGCAATGAAAAACAATATAACAATTATCTCAACTGCATATAGTAGTGCATCTGAAGCCGACAAAATTGATATGTTACATATGAACCTCAAAAAACTTAGTAATATGGAAATACAACTTTTGCATAACCCCTGTACACAACTTAACAAATTCACTTAAGATACAAAATGACATATCGAATTTGTCCGCTTTCAATGACCTAGTGGATGCCGGCTACAGAACCTCGATATCTGTTCTTCACACTGAGATATTAATTTGTAAACTTCGTGCTTCTATTCTCTTTCGAGCTTTCGAATTTTTGAAAATCTTTTTAATAAATTTCAGGCCCTAAATCGAAATTCCGCTCCCAACAGTCTCTATAATTTAACTTTCTCTCTCAAATGCAACAAATTTCATTAAAATTTGTGCTCGAGGCTCTAGACGAGCGTGATCACCCCTGTACGTTACAAGTTTCGTAAGTTTTTCTTTAGTTTACATATTACTCGTTTACAAGCCGTTTTTCTTTAGTTTACATATTGAAATTCCTTATAGTTCGTTTCTTACTGCACAGGATTGATTCGTTGAATACATGAGCGCTTGAAAAACAACGTCTATTACCGGTATGCGCTTGCGTTTACTAAGTGTTTGTGAAAACACAAATATATGGTTTCATACCCCTGAGCATTTTCAAGGCTAGTAACGACATAGCGACCCTTACAGAGCCTGTACCTTCACGTACTGCGGCGTTAACGCAGTGCGGCGGACCTATGATTGCACTCGTCTGCAGGCAGAGCGATTCGACGCTGACCGCGGTGTTTCTAATGGAATAGTGAGCTGTTGGGCTAGTTGGCTTGACGTGATTTTTGCAAAGAGGAGCGCAGAAGCATTGCGGAAAAAGGAGACGTGGACAGGAAAGACGCTCACTTGCAGCTAAGTATATCTTCAGAGAAAAAAACGATTTCACACTACCTAAAATGGATCGGGAAAAAAACACGGGGTTGACCTCGCCTTCACAGCTCCTTTCAAGCTTTGTCGGTTGTGCGCCCTTGAAATACGACCATAAGAAGAACAAGACCTGTGGAAAGGAATACACGAAACCGCTCGCCTCCTGTGCTACCGAAGTGGTATACGTATAAGATACCACTCAACTGTGGGATAGCTTACATTGTGCAGACGGGGAACTGTCTAAATGACAGGCTCAGAGAACGTTCTCCACTTTTAAAGGCCCTGAGCAACTCCGCGCAACTTTCCGGGCACTGCAGGGATTGTGGCTCTCAGCTCCTTTTCTATAAAACCGAGATTGATAGCTGATCCATAGGCAGATTCGAAAGGGAAGTCCTCGAGACAGGCCAGATTCACGCTCGTGCTAACCTTTGTATTGGTGCTCCGTCAGTGCCTCTGATGGAAAAGGAATTTACGTTCCTCGCCCTTGGCCGAAGTTTCTACGCCACCTCCTTTGTCACTCTCCCCCCGAAGTTTTTTTTTTTTTTTTTTTGGAATGACTTCTGTTAGGCCACTCGCACGTGCCGTTGCTGGTATCACCTACACTGTATATCTGTCATTATTGATGTAGTGATGCAGGCCCCGTTGTTAGGCGAATTTTATATATATAAGAAATGTAAACATTTTCTCTTTTTTTACTCAGTTCTCTTCGACAGCGCATGCGCAATAACCTTCCTGGTGGTTTGTCTCTGAATATATACTTATCGCCAGTGAGCGTCTTTCCTGTCCACGTCTCCTTTTCCGCAGCGCTTCTGCGCTCCCATTTGCAAAAATACTCTCTAATGGACTTGATGCCGCCGCATAGGATGTAACCGGCGTTCTACGTAGCTTCGCCTTGATTTACACACCTTTGCGTCTCTTTAACGAGTGAGAAAGTATGCTTTGCAGCGAAACTAGAGCGCCTGACGTGCTCTGCTGCTCCAGATGCACAAGCTTGCGAGATCGCCTTATCACCGTCTCGGCAGCCATTTTGACCTACCGTCGCGCCGCCTATAGTCGCTGGAATGACCGAATACCGCCAGTCATGTGTCCGTGCGCACAGCGCGCAAAAACGTGCGCTGCGCGAAACAATAACAGCTTGCGCGCAACGCCGCCAGCGAAAGTGCGCATCGCCGAAAAAAAAAAAAAAAGACGAGGAGAAAAAAAAAGTGAAGTTGGGACCCGTGACGTATGTGTCACGCGATCCTCGAGGCCCGGCATGAAAGAACGCAGGAAAGGAATTTCGCTTGTGGAGGCTAGACGGGGCGAGTGGAGAGAGAGACAGCGTCGCTATGCAGTGGAGCCCGCCTGCTGAAATCATGGGTTCGCGGCACTGAAACATTTCTCTTTCGGCTATTAATGAACCGAACTGAGAAAATTTTGCGGCAGAACAACTTGCAGCGTATAACCAAAATTTGCTATGGGGCCTGGTGAGGGGCCCTTTAAGAAACCGGGCCAGTCTCTAAGCTGCTTTTGACCGTGGGCGCTGTAAAGAAACATTGCCTATTTTTTGTACTGAGTTTCGCGTTAACTAAGGGAACATTCAAAACTTCGAATGGACCAGACTTCAACCTATGAGGATTTCAGTTGGAAAAGTGTGCTAAACGTCGTGAAGTAGGCAACTGAAAGCATAACCTACTAGACCAACGCAGGCGCTCACTTTTTTTAATAGGTCTCTAAGCAAGAGCCCGTACTCTTTTGAGTACTAACCATGTTTCGGCTGTTACTGCGAGTGGCTTTTACGAAGTCTTACGCATTTCGGCATCGGAACGGCCAAGGCCGCTACCTGTGAGATGACTGTGGTCGCGAAGAGACCCTTGATCACGTTCCGTGTGACTGTACTCGTTACAGCGTACAGTGCTATGCTCGACTGCGCTAGCTCGCGTTGATCGGCAAACCATACTCAGAACTAATTATATTGGAATACCGACCTCATAAGTCATCCCATCAGAGAACAAGGAAAGTACTGCTGCAGTGCTCCAAGGCAATACACGTGTACAAACGGCATTAACCTTAATTTATTTTCAGTTCGCAGCACGTTATCCTGGGCTGCATCAGTGTGCGTGATCACGACGGGCTAGCTGTGATTGTGCGTCTGTGCTCTCACTCTGTCTGCGTTCTACTCATCTTCCTAAACCTCACCCCCCCCCCCCCCCCCGCGAACACACACATTCCAGTGTAGGGTAGCAAGCAAGAATTTTTTTCTGGTTGTTTTTCTTGCCTTTCTTCTTTCTCTCGTCTCTCTCTCTCTCTCTCCATCTCTCTCTCTCTCTTTGTCTCTCTCTCTCTTTGTCTCTCTCTCTCTCTTTTTCACTGATGGGCTTGCTCGTTATTTTCGTTTTGACATTTGACTTCCCGTATGTAACACGAAAGCCTGAATACATCGCTACAGCTTCGACAACGACCTGGATCTCCTTGGCACTTAGACGTGCTCTTGTGCAGACTGAGCCTGGTAGTAGCCTTCACGAAATATTATTTTTCCTTGATAGCATCGGCTGCGAAGTCGTCGTTGCAAAGGGACCACTCACTTGTCTTTATGACGGTATTGCGAATTCACCGCACAGAGACAATCGCTGTTGGAAATATTACGATGTCGATTTCGCTACAGAACAGTGTCCGAAAGGACAATATTTGAGCGTTAACGCCACCGGTTTTCCTTTCTCAAGGCTCGTCTCTGTGAGAGCCTCCGGCTGTTGACGTGGTTCTCTTGTGCCTTTACGTTTCACGTGGTCTTGCTGTTCGTTCCAATTTCTGTGTATATGTTGTCCCCTATTCCATTACAGTTTAAGAAACCATATATATTTTGGGCAGCTACTCTCATCTACCTTCTTACTCTGTTCTCTGTCTGCAAAGTCTTGGTTGATTGTAGCGATGACGATCAAATAAGAAGGCCGTGATCACGGCGCTGCCCTGAGGGCTTCCTTCTTAACGTGTCCGTAGTGCTTAGCGACTTTCCGCTGCAATCCTCGTACAAAAAAGATAACAAATACACGTGTCAGCGCTCAAACGAAAAAAAATAAAGAAGCGCACTAAGTTTCGTGGAGAGGAAAAGGAGCTTCAGAAAGCTAACGCCTACGGCGTCGTTGAAATGAAGTTCATCGTTGCAGTTTGCGGAACAGAGAAAACAGAATGTCTGGCAATGTAAACATTAGCTGTCAGTAGAAAGAGATGCACGAATCCCCGTGTTCCTCCGTCTCACCGTTTATGTTTACATCGAGCTATGCTGCTACTCCCTGCTGGTAGTTCCCGCAGTAACCGCAAACACAGGCCTGAAGCTGTGCTTCGGTATGAGCGACCCCTTTCTAATTCGCGTCGTACATCAATAAAGCCTGGCGCTTCAGCGAGAACCGGCTGCACTGAGAAAACTGGGGCAACGGGCACTGCGACTACAGAAGCTCGAACGAGAGGTGAACGAAAGCCCGGAGGGCCGAAACATTGTGTACATCGGTATGAGTACAGAGAAAGACACCCCTGCCTTGCGATCAGCACCAAGTTAGCAGAACCAAAGCCAGACAGACCAAAAAAAGTAAAGGGGGTTCTGGGATAAGAATCGATTAATGGGTCGCATGGAGATTTCCTCAGATCGTACAGAACGTAAAAAGAATAAATAACGGAGATGAACAACACAAATGACGTAAGCACCAAAGCGGAAGAAAGTCGTCACACCGACGGTTATGGTCGGATGGCGAAGACAGCGCAATCATGGAAGGGCGGTCAGCGTAGTGCCGCCGAGAATTCGTTATTTCCTCGCAAGTTACTACTCACTACTTCTTTATATACCACTGCGCTTTCTGCCTAAGCATCTGCCTTTGTGTTCTTGCCTATAGCACACTTTAGCACAGGAACGTCGTTGCCGGGCACCAGGAGGAGCTCCGCCCACTGACCAGCCAAGTGAAGCGTGGATAGCCTACGTTTTCTTTTTCTTTTCTTTGTTTGTACATCGGTCTTCTGGGATACGTCACCGCAACCAAATGTAATAAAGCTTCCGGGGGATCCTCCTTTCTTTCGTGGCGCCATAAGCAAATCCGCTGACGCGTAGATGGGGAATACCGGAATGAAAAATAAGCTTAATAGAACTCTTTGATGCGTTGCGGATTTTGTTTGTTGTTCCTTCTATCACCAAGTTATACGTTCCCTAGTTTCTTTCTTGCTACGCGAGCACCTCTCAGCCTCATTCTCGCTCTGCAGAACTCAGCTAACCGTCTGGTCAACTATTCCAGCGCAGGTTTCCGTTACACCTCCGAGAATAAGCAAGCAAGTACGTCGGCCAAGCAAGGCTCGCTTTTCATCCTCATCTTTCCTCGACTGTCGCAAACTGTACCATCGATCGAAACACCTGCCAAGATGGCGTCGCGGCCGGCTGCTCTTGTTGGCTGGTTGAAGCAAACGGAGAAGAGCAATGTCATCAAAAGACGCACACTCTGCGATCACATGAGTGAACGGGAAGTGGACATCGGTGGATGGAGGTTTCGTGTATCGGGAGACGCGGCGGCATCCTGCGCTAGGACAGCTGTAAGATGCAAGCAGCTATACGTACGCCGGCGGTAAGAGCAAGAGCACATATGTATACTCTTGAGCGACCGTCTCGAAGCCAAAGCAAGCAAGTTCATTTGATTGGGCGTTAGCAGTGGGTTTTGCCTGATATCATGTATCGCTGCTGCGTGTATGTGCGCATGCGAACGATCACACACGAGCACGTGAATCAGTCTAGCTCTCGAGCTAACTTTCTCTCCATCCCAACCCCCCCCCCCCCTTTCTCTCGATGCCCTCCTCGATTAGTTCTTCGTCCGCTTACATGCTATTGGCGTTCTTCTCGGTCGCCGTTTCCGAGGGGCGCTTATTTTTTCTTGCCTATTTGTGCATGTCTACGTCTCTGTCTCCTCCTGTTTACATGTATTTCCCATTCCCAAACCTCACTGCATATTTCCAGTTGAAGACTCTGTGAAAGTCTTGTTTTCTTCCTCGCCACGACGGCACAACTGATGCCGCTGTCAGGAGGGCTTTTGTTTGCAAGATACTACACATCCAAGTGATCTCCCTAAACGTGCTTCTCCTGTCCCATCAACCACCACACGTGGTGTCATCTCCCACTCTCGGAATCGTCCATTTCTTTGTCGCTTCCTTCGTGGCTTGTTTATTTTATTTGCACCAAAAGAGGAGCTTTGATTGGCTTTCTCGCATCAACTAACTCTGTGGACATATATTGCAGCTTTGCATACTTTTGTTGCAAGTTACGAGGGAAACTTGCGGTACTTTCATTTGTCAGCTGTCGTCGCGCTCTTTCTTTCCTAATAACCCCGACGTAATGTGCTGGTAAACTTCAATATAAAACAAGTCTGCGGTTTCCAGTTTTCGACGCAGGATATCAGCATGAAAAAAGAAGAGTAAAAATCACTTTGCTTCAGCGCAAGAGGAATTTCATGGCAAAAAAATGCTGGTAGACTCGTTGTTGAATTTTCGGGATTGATTCTATAAAGACGTTTAAAATTTACTCGGAAGTAATTAGGGCAATATTATGCACTTACTGTTGATGTTTGTTTTTGAGTTTTGCGACCTTCTGTGTGGCAATCATTTTTGCAAAGGATTGTCAGCGAAGTAGTGCTCTGGCAAAGGTTCACCACATATGTCATTATAAGAGCTCCAGACGAAACTGGCTTATGGACTTCCAGGAATTGCCGTGCGGCAATGTAATGAGGAGAAAATGTGATGCAAAATAGTTTATATTTGACGAAACTACAACTGGTATGTCAAAAATACGATAAAGTCAAGCCTTTAGAAATATTAGTGTTCATTTTTTTTTAATACAGCCGTATAGTTGGAGTCACACGGCAGCCCAAACTCGAGCATTGCGGGTCTCAATGGCGCCCGATTAGGCCGCACACAAAGTCAGAGTAGGTTTCCCAACCATATAGAGTAATCACCGTACTGCAGGGTATTTTCAGCATTTTTGAATACTTAGTAAAGCGGTAGCGCCATCCAGCAATTTTTCAACAAAAATATAAGGTATTTGCGTAATGGTGTTGCCAACTGTTGGGTAATTACGCTACTGTAGGCTAATTTCAGCAATCGAACATCTAGGAAAACTTATCCGGGGCATTGTTCCCAAACTCAACCATCTAAATGCATAGCGTTGATACAAAAAAGAATGTCTCGGCGAAGACAGAGCATGGCCAGCTCGCAGTAATGCTGAGGAAATCAAAGTTGTCACCATTTGTCGATGAATGCACCGACATTTCCAGCACTAATATCCTCTGCTGTGTTGTGCGGTACTTTCCAACAGAAAAACGAGAAGTCACGGCTGAGATTTGTGAAGTGGCTCCCTTGGACGCCATTATAGTTGTTCTGCCGAGGTGCTTCAATGAAGAGATCAAAATTGCTTCACGAAGAGAAACGTCCTTCACGCAGAGGAACATCCAGGTCAATACATTGCAAAAAATTGCAGGAACGCGCAGGTTGAAGTTTCGTGGTCATGTGCTGCATGAACCACCCAGCCGCCACCGCTGCAAGCAAAGCCGCAATAAAGTTAACTCGGTACATTGAAGATTTCTTGCGGGGTATCGCTGGTTACTACCGCCGTAGCCGCAAACGACAAGCTCAGATCGACAATTCTCAGCAATATCTCCAAACGAAGCAAAGAAAAGACGGCTGTCTTCATGCGACGCGATGGCTCGTCCTTCGCAAATGCATTGAGCGTCTATTAAATAAATGAGATACGCTGAGACTTCTCTTCCAGGAAGCGGCCATCAATCTATTCCGTTGTCCCTTTCCCTTTAAAGAGAGATAAATAAAGTTTTTCATCATCATCATCATCATCATCATCATCATCATCAATGACTGTGTTGTCCTGGCCGACAAGACCTTGAACAATATGAAATGCGTCATTGAAACTTATCTAAGCTTCATGAGATGTGTTCCGAACTTCTTCGACAAGCTCAATGCACTTTTTCAGCACCGTAAGAATATAATAGCAGAGCTCCAAACAGAAAGCGGGTGTTTTCTCGGAAGTTGTTGCCGAACTTCGTACAACGCGGCGTTATCAAAATTAGTGACATCACCCCATGTACCAACATGCTTTACTGCCGTTGGAAGATGTCTACTTGGGCAAAAGCTGCAAGAGCTGCATCGCTGCATGCATTGAAGCTGGCAAGCAAAATGAAGTACGAGGCCCATAAGTTTGCAATGAAATGTTTTATCAAACAGCTGTCCTCGAGGTCAAGAAAAGGCTCGTCTTTTCCCGAGGTCAACTTAATAGCGCCAGCTCTCTGTGTGGAGGCCAGAGTAGAGTTGCCTGTGCTGCCCGTACTTCGTACGCGTCATGCTTACTTGCTGCTTGACCCGGAAAATATTGAACAAGAGTGGCGAAGTCTCCCGTCCTACTTTACCAGCCACGAGAAGGACCCACTGAAAAATAAAGAATAAACCGCGTCATTCTGCAAACCTGCCCCACCACCCCATTAGAAATGGGAGAGGAAAACACATGATGACTTGCCAGAAGTCAAGAATATCATAACATTGGCCCATCTCACATTACGTTCGCCAAAATCGTGTGAAGACTCTAAGTGGTGGATCACTCGGATTTCCGGTCGATGAGGAACGCAGCCAGCTGCTAGACTTGGCATGAACTGCAGGACACACTGAGCACTCATTCTTTGAACGCGCAGTGCGGCTTTGGGTTTTTTTCTTGGCTTCGTCTAAATAATTTATATTAATTATCTACCAGATGGCATCAAATCCAATGTCAGAATATTTGCTGAGGACTGCGTCATATATCGTAATATTCACTCTAACTGTGATATGACACTGTTCAATCGAACCTAAACGCACTAAACTTATGGTATTCAACCTCGCTAATTCCTATAAATCTTGCTAAAATTAAATTTATGTCGTTTAGTAATCAGTCACCCCGAACTTCAATATCTTACATCTTTAAAGACAGCCTTGTTGAACAACTTTCCAGCTACAAATATCTTGGCGTACACTTAACCCCTAACTTGACGTGGAATAATCACATTAACCATATCCTCGAATCTGCGAACCGTTCGCTTGGTTTCCTTAAACATAACCTCAAACATGCTCCCGTTCTCTTACACAAATTGGCATACACAACACTAACACGCCCTAAAATAGAGTACGCATCAGACATACCTAATAACTGACTTGGAAGCCCTGCAGAACCGTGCTGTACGCTTCATCTTTTCAGATTATTCATGAGAAACCAGTGTACCAGCATTAAGAAATCGCGCCGAGCTTCAAGCCTTGTCCCTTCATCGTAATATATCTCGTTTAACACTATGCCATAAGCTTTACTATCACATATTTCTTCATAACGAGTTTATGTGTGAACCCTCAGCAATTTTTCGCGTCGGGATTATTGTTACAAAGTCAAATGCATCATGTGTCGTTCCCTCGCATTTGGTCAGTCATTTATACCTCGCACCACGATAAAGTGGAATAATCTGCCATTGCACATTGTCACGGGAGCAAACGCCTCAAAATTTACAGACACTCTACGCAGTTCCGTGCATACCTAATATATAACGTTTCACTCTCTGACTTGTAAAATGACCTTTATTTCATGCGCCGATAACCAAAGTCTCCGCGACGATGTCATAGTTTGTGCAAATCATTTAAAGTTGCTGTACTGATAACTATTTTTATTTTTTATTTTTCGTTATTTTCTTTGTTTATACGTTGATGCACTGCAATTAATTTTTGTCCCTGTTTTGTTTTTGTATTGTATTTACATTTACGCACTGTTCTTTGCCTCATCAATGTAGCCTTTAACCAATGTAATACCCTCCCTAGAGGGCCTTTAAGGTTATCGTGAAATAAATAAATAAATAAATAAATAAATAAATAAATAAATAGGCCTAAATGACCTTCTCTAATCTGACTGATGGGAAAACAAACAAAGAAAAAACGGAATAGACTTGTAGCTGAATATCTGAACGCCGTCTTCCTAATGAAGTCAGCCTTAGCAGCGACTGGCCGGAACTATGTAACTGTTAGTGTCAAAGAACGACATACTGAACGGCATTGAAAGAAAATTTACTGACAGATACTTCATTCCCGTTTTAACAGAGCTTAAAATAATGTTTTCGCTTTCGTTGTCTGTTCGTGTTCGTTATAGTTGTGAAAGACGCCACAAGTTTAAGAATAGAGTGCTAATAAATCAGCTATTGGGGCGCTGTCCTTTGTTACCTTGCTAAAATTATTGGTTTTTCTTCTTGTATTACAGTCCGCAAAACATTATCTTAGGCGATATTGCAGTGGTACCTTTTGAAGCTCAAATTTCCCTATAAACGAATGCTTGGTAAACGTACGTGTGACGTAACTTAAATTTCTTTTTAAAAAAATTGCGTGTTTCGATTACTTTATGGTTTCGGTAGGTTATCTTGCCCGTATTTTATTTATTAGTTACAATCATCTTAGTTGTGTAACGTAATTTTAACGCGAAATTAGTGCGCAGGGTTCAACGTAGGGTCTTGGGGAAGTCCGCGTAGGGTAACATAGGGTATTTTCAGCCGCCGTGAAGGGTCTTTCTGATAAGTTGGTATGCAACACTGGGACGAGGGGGATAAGACGCTGAATATGGGCACTTTGTACTTCGGAAGCTTGCAAGGTGGAGGAATTAATATGAAAGGGGAAAATTTATATCCACCCGCATTGTAGCGCGAAGCTACAAGAAAAGCTTCGCACTTGAAGAAAAATCCCGGACTTTGACGAATTTTTCTTCAACTGCGAAGCTTTTTCTGCTTGAGAAACCCGCATGGGTTTTCTTAGCATATTCGTTCTAAAATTCGGTTGGATGTCAGTTTCTGCCTTTACTAAGCTACTGCCGCCGCAATGCGCTGCTGCTTGACTACGTCATGCTCGACCATAGAATTTCGTCCAGCGTGTGAACCTAGCTTTAGATTTTTGCATTTTGCAAACGGAACAACGCTAGACGTGGTAAACCAACGAAATAATTTACAAGTAATTCCCGGTAAAAGAAGTGAATCGAGCGCCGTTTGCTGCCAGTCATTTTAGAGCTCGCCGACGTTGTACGTAACTGATTTGTGCCGAAGATTGTAGTGTCAGGCATCGTATTCCTGTTGTTCTTTGATTCGCAAACGGTCAAGCTGCGTGGCTCCCTCTACGTGCTACGTAAATTCCGCAGCACCCGTCTCGTTATCATAACGCCGGTGCGGCAGCATAGAGTCCAACGTTGTCGTAGCTGCACCGTCGTAAACTAGGCTGAAGGGTGTTACGCGTGTTTTCCCTTTGGATGCCTTGTTGTACGCACAAATAACACAGGTTGAAATTTCGTCGCAGTTCTTGTGGTCGACGTCGACGTACCAGCTCATTTTTGACGGGGTCTTAGTCAGGCGTTCTGTTAGCCCGTTTGCTTGTGACTGATACGCTGTTGATGATTCCGGTGAGCGGCACCACTAATTCGCAATACGGTTTCCAGAAGAGAGGCCGTGAACGCTCAACCCCTGTCTGTTCCATTCTCCAACATTATCATTCTGACAGCGCTGTGATAATAGCGTAATTAACATGCCTGCCAACTATTACGGCTTTATCGTAAGCTATCCAATTTTTACAGCTTCTTCACAACTGCTGTATTGACAGGAATAATTTTCCGATTTTTTTCATTTGCGCCTGACTGACTTTTCATAGCCTGATTTTTCTCACAAATCGATTACACGGACATAGCGCGCGGCAGCGACACCAACTTACAGAACCAACGCATAATGAAAACTGAAATTTCGGCCAGCATTGCGACGCTATTTAATGAACAAGCATCATAGACATCTGTCTGTGGCGCAGATCATTCTTGATGCTGCCATGGAGCCCTGTTCACAGCTTGCATACGAAACATGGCATTCAAATCTTCAATAAACAGTCAGCTTTAGTAAGCAAACAAATTCCACTATTTCTCAGCGATTCAGGATTTTCTTTTAATTTTTGCCATCAACTCTGAACTGTTCACATTCTGAGGCTGGCGGGTTTGTGTGATGCAATGAGGCTACATCACATCAATAAGATTATTATAGCGTTCCTCTCGTTCTGTTAACACCATATATGAACGCGCGTTTTGTCGCAATAATGCATAATTACTTCTTTAAAACTATATTTGGAGCTATAAAGGAGTGTTCTGAAACTACCAGTCGAGTGCATCATTCTACGTTTAATTTGTATTATACTACATTTTGACCCTGCATGTTTTCACGACTGATATTGAGTTTGAGGCGACGCGTTGGAATGAGTAATAAGGAGACAGCTAAACCTCAGAGAAAAGCAGTCCGTGAACAAAATATTTAAAAGGAAGTCTGTGAGTCGGCGTGTGCGTATGTGTGTGTGTAGGGAGGGGGGGGGTACGGAGGAGGAGGATAACCACGACATCAACCACAGGACATGTGCCATAGTGAGCTTTTTCGTCAGCTATCTTGCGTCACCCAGGGCGCATGGTTGTATATTTCAAATTGGCTTCAAACATATGCTATATATCGAAAGGCAAGAAGGAAGGTTGAAGGCGGGTACTAAGTTCTAATTTTCGCTTCCGCTTGAATTTTCATTCCTTGTGGTGTTACGTGCGAGTCTCGAAAAAGCGTTTTCTTTGGCGAGTTGGATCCTAACAAAAAGAAGTAAAAATCGTGGAACAAAATCAGAAGGACCGTTCCTGTGGACTTTGTATTTGTCCTCATTTCGCGCTATGATCTTTACTTGAGCGCACAAACAATAGTGCCTACTGCGAACATATTTTCCCTTGATACTGTTGTTTATTATAGACATATAGTTTCTGTTTACGGGAACTTCTTCAGACTTAGACTTGCCGCGGAAGCCTACTGGCTAAGCCATTGCGCTACCAGTTCAAAATGTTTTTTATTGAGTTATTAAGTTTAATACATAAATGAAAATACAGAAGAAGGCCCCAGATCACAAGGCTGTAAAGAGACAACCTGTCAGGTAGTACATAAAACAACAATATTAAGGAGCAATATAGCAATATTAAAATGTTGCGAGTTCGATCCCGGTTGCAGCAGCAATATTTCTATTGGGACAAAATGCAGAATCACTGGTGTACTTCGATTTAGCCGCACGGTAAGGAAGTGCAGGTGGTCAAGCTTGTTTCGTAGTCGGAAAAAAAATAATACATACACAGATTGTAGTTCGTGAGGATTTCCTAGCGCCTATTCAGCATGCCCGTAGCATGCTTATTCAATTCGCTAAAGCAGAAAACCACTCTTTCGATCTGCGATGTGGCAAATTGATACTTATTGGTGGTGACCTGTTACTTGTAGAATCCCCACTCTGACGCTGTTGTGTGATGGCGAAAATAGCTATACGGAAGTTCTAAACATCATATCTTGCCTCAATCTACACGAGTCAATTGTACTAGCACGAACACCCTCTGCAGCTTCTACCCCACTTAACATCTTACTCTGATGCTGGCGCTACATCTGTACAAACGTGATGCTCTCGCCAGCATTATAACCACTCTACATACACATGTTATAGGGACGGAGTCCTGGCTTGATGATACCGTAATAGCGCGGAAACCCTTTTACCCACATTTGATGTGTAGAGGCCTGGCCGAGATAGACATGGCGGGGGAGCTTTCATTTTTATTAGAAGCTTCTTATTAAGCACACCAATGCGTCTGGTCCAAGTCAACCTTATGTAACGGGCAACATTTCATGCTTAGTGCAATTTATCGCATCGCCAGTAGTGAAAACCCTTCACCATTGCGTTCTTTGTCTCATCAGTTGTTAAACTTCAACAGCACTTTCATACCTGGAGGTGATTTTAACATGTCACATATTCGATGGATAAAAAAACCACCCTGCTCTGTAATCTCAATCTGCCCTATTCATGAAATTTCACTGTTTGATGGCAACACATGGGTATCTACAGTTTCTTAATTTCCTAACCAGACGATGGGGTGATTGTAAGTCGAAGCTCACTTAGGTCTTTTCAAATTCGGATAGAGTTGTACAATGTGTATTTTCCGCGCCTGGGATCGGCGACCATGACGGCGTACTTGCCAAAATCGTGTCCGCCGTACCAATACAAAACAAAATTTCCATTTACCACAAGGCCAAGCTGTTTTGTTGAGCAATGCTCTTGAAGACTACTATGAGAAATTTCTGGAACTAAGTAGAACTTGCAATATCGAGGAACTTTGTAAAATTCTGATGAGTAAGCCTCTTGACCTTGTTGGCCAACACGTACCATCAAAGCGACTATGGGACTGGGACACTAAAGTAGGACCAAACAAGCCGTGGTTCACCACAGAAATTATAAATCTGTTAAGACAAAGGTGCTGACTTTCGCGCACCTACACAAACAATAATACAGACACTTATATTATAGAACTGATGATATACGCAAGATTATCAAATCAATGTTAAAGCGCGTGAGATATGACTATTATTCTTCTCTCGGTGAAAAGATTTGCCGTAATCCTAAAGAGCTATGGAAATTGGTAAATCCAACGGCAGAGAAGACAGTGCTATTCCGCCATTTCCTCTCACGGAGGTCCAATTATTGACGACGTTCGCAAAGCCAATTTTTAACCGTTATTTCTCCAGCGTATATTCACCACCTGCTACATCACACATGTCACCTCACGTTATCCACAAAATAGAACGT